>NW_006408739.1:1765215-1765752 GCF_000296735.1 Chrysochloris asiatica
TTCCAGTCTGCTTGTCCTTTCTAGTGGGAATGTCTCACCTCACAAGGTTGTGGATGGGTCTCAGGATTCCACCTAAGGTACTATATACTCAGTAAAGGCTTTGCATGAGGCCTATTTCACTGGGCAACTTGTAGAGCCCCTTTTAGGTATTCCAATCAGTTATAGGCTGAAGGCAGGCTTACAAGTTTTCTCTAATCATGTTTCCCAACATCCCTTTCTATCCCACTCAAGTGCCTATTTTACAATAGTAGGCAAGGGAAATTAATATTCATAAGGCAGTCAAGGATTTTAGTATTATTTACCCTTTTCAAGCTATACCTAGGTATCTGTATCCCAGAGCCCTGTTGCTCCAATGTTGAGTATGCATCACTATTTCCCTCTGTCCCGCTAGGCCATGCAAACCTGTCTCAGTGTTCCCCTATGTATCTTGTTCTTCTGCCTTCTCCCCACTTCTTGGATTGCCCTCCCCAACACCCAGAGTAAACCCCAACCCCAACCCCATTGTGGTTACCTTATTATATTCCATTAGTTCTTCCC
>NW_006408739.1:1766882-1769803 GCF_000296735.1 Chrysochloris asiatica
TGATCAGGAAATGGGCTTCCTTTTTCTCTCTTCTTCCAGAGAAGTTTCAAGATGCCACTGTTGGTCGTTTTGACGTAATTTAGGATTTAATTTTCAGCCTATTACCTTTTTTGTCTGCTTGTCCTGCTCCATACTCCCCGTTCAGACCCTTTTTCTAGTTATAAACAGTTCACGTCCGGCTGTGTCTATTTGGTTTTAATTGGAAACTGTCTCTTTAAATTTGGAGGAGATCTGTGCACATGTGTAATAGAACCCACCGAGGGTGGGGCTGGGGTGTCCGCTAGCTCAGGCACCCCTATAGTTACCAGAATGGAGGTGCTCAGACAGCAAGGGACCAATGAACAGATACCAAGAGATAAGAATGTCCACACTTTTATCTCAGCAGTTTTGCCAGGTGTCCACGGCCACTCCCATCCTTCCCCTGCTTAGTCTCACCCAAGTTGGCGGCTTCGGGAGCAGCTGAGCATTCTGAACTAGAAAGCAATGGATTTCTTGCTTCTGTCACAAATTCCCCCAGCCCTAAGCCTTCCAACCTTCTCAATATTCCTTTATATGTGGTTCAGAGTTCTGGGACCATCCCCTAAGTCTGCTTGGTTTGGTATTCTGTGTTGTTGCTGGCGGAACTCTTCACTGCACTTCCACCTGATCCGCCATCTTGTTTTTTCTCCCTCCAGCTAGGTTTAAAAGGAACCATCTTAGAAGTAGAGACAGAAGACCCCAGGACCATCTAGAAGGAAGAGCATGAATGGAACATGGGATCCATAACTAGAAAAATGAGAATGGCATGGAGAGACAGAGAAGTTGAGGCTCTAGGCCCATGGACTGAGGCAGAGGCCAAAGGGTCACATGACTGAGAGGCTGAAGACAAGAGTGAGGTGTGCCTTCAGTATAGCAGAAAAGAGACATTCATGACTGGAGGATTGCTACATCCTAAATTGGTTATAATCCTGAATTATACCCTGTTAATTTCCCTAATAAACCCCATAATTGTGAGTGATTGTTCTAAGGTCTGTGTGGCCATTTGTAATAGATTATTTAACCCAGATATGAAGAAGAGAGTGCTGTGGGAGGAATGACTGGTGTTACAATAAAGAAGGTTGGAGGTCAAAGGTATGTCTGACCTCCACGTCATAAGAATTGGCCTTGGACTGAATTCTGGTTTGATTCTCCTTTTGCCTTGTAAAGTCTGAAAAAGTCAGATATGGCTCCCATATGGATACTGCAAGATATATCATAAAACACAAAATTGTCACTTTTAGGGTAATAGTCAAATGCCTACAAAGAAGACCCATTAATATGACTATTATTGAAATTTATGCAACAATTTTAATGCCAAAGACTAAGAAATTCAAGATTAACAATTTCTAGAAGTGTGAAATGGACCAGATATGCAATCATTATGCACTGATTATGGGTGATTAAAATTGGAAACAAAGAAAAAGGATCAGCAGTTGGAAAGTACAGCCACGGTGATAAAAACAACACTGGAGATACTATGGTAGAAGTGTGCAAAACCAATAATTTATTCATTGTGAATATCTTTCTAAATAACAAAAATGGCAACTAGGCACATAAATGTTGCCAGATGAAATGAACAGGAAAAAAGTCAACAATAGCTGTGGAAAAATATGATTGAGATGCTCAATATCATCAGCTAGAACATGATCAGGGGCAGACTATGAAACAGACCATTAATTGTTCATATGCAAGTTTAGGCTGTACCTGAAGATAATAAAGTTCATGAAAGTTAAAATATGAACTCCAGTATATCCTACCTAACTTCAGAGACCATCTCAAGAACAGACTAGAAACAATGACCAAAGACTAGACCACTTGTGGGATGACATCAAGGAAAACAGATGAAGAAACCAAAAAGACAGGAAAGAAAGAAAAATCCAAAATGACTATCAGAAAAGATGATGAAACTTGTTCTTGAAAGTAGAGTAGTTAAGCAAAAGGAAGAAATGATGATGTAAAAGTGATGAACAGAACATTTTTAAGGGCAGTTCATGAAGACAAAGTAAAATATTATAATGAAATATCACAGACCTGAGTTAGAAAACTAAAAGGGAGGAACGCGCTTGGCATTTCTAAAGTGGAAAGAACTAAAGGAAAAATTCAATCATAGGTTTCAATGGGGAAAATACTGAACTATTCTACTGGAAATGCAATGGCTCTGTATGATAAGGGCTGTAAACCACAAGGTGGGCAGTTCAAACCTATCAGCTGTTCTGAGAACGAAAGATGAGGCTTTCTGCTCCATCATAGATTTACAGCATCAGAAATCTTATACAGGGTGGCTATGAGTTGGAACCAACTTGTTAAGTGATGTAACTCGATTCTGACCCATAGCGACCCTGTAGTGGGTTTCAAAGAGCAGCTGGTGGGCTTGAACTGCTGATCTTGAAGTTCAAATGGCTTTGCAGTCTTGTGCATAAACCCATCAGGATTCCTGGAACTAATTAGACAGTACTTAATAAAAACTATTTTACTGGAGAAAGAAAAAAAGAAACCCAAGAAAAGTGTGAGACAATAAAAATAATCTTTACAATGTGTCTTGATTCATTTTCAATGAAATTCTACAAAAGGAAGTTTTCCTCACAACACTAGAAGGCTTGTAAATCCGTCTTCTGTCTTTGACTGATTAGAATACCTAAAATGGGGCTACAGCGTACCCAGTGAACAAGGTTTCTTGCAGAGCCTTTACAATACATAAAACAATAGGTAGAAACCGGAACTACATCCAAATCTCCAGAGATAAGAAAGCTCCACTTGAAAGGATGACCAGACCAGCCTGGAGCAGCTAGAAGAATAAAAGATACCTCTTGAAAGAAAGACCTGTAGGAAAAATGGAGGCAGATGGGTTGTTACTACAAGAACAAACAAATCGCTTCCCTAGGAAACATCAAGGCAAGTGGCCA
>NW_006408739.1:1772487-1774021 GCF_000296735.1 Chrysochloris asiatica
ATCTTTCAATAACGAAAGTCGAGGCTTGAATTTTTTCTTCAGTTCCCCCAGCTTGAGAAATGCTGACCGTGTTCTTCCCTTTTGGTTTTCTAATTCCAAATCTTTGCATATTTTATTATAGTATTTGGTTTTATCTTCTCAAGCTGATCTTTGAAATTTTCTGTTCTGCTCTTAGACCTCTTCAATTTGTCCATTTGCTTTAGTTTCTCGACGCTGGAGAGGTTGAGGAGGTTGAAAAACAACCTCCTTCTAGTTACTGAGTGATAAATAATTAAGTCTCTGTTCTAAGGTTGCTATTACATGAGATTCCTATAAACTCAATTTTACTTTGTAAAAGATAATCCTAATACAGCTACTCCTTTCTCAGCTTTTCCTGAGAGAGGATGCAAGTGTCTTTGCCTGACTATTCCTTATTATCTTTGTTACTTCTTCTCTGCACACCATTCCTAGGTGCTGGAGCTTCGTAGACCCCTTCTAACCATGACGCCAGGGAACTCTGTCCTCACCTGGGCACAAGCTGCAGCATAGCAGGAGTAGTGGATGTATGATGCAGCAGTTGCCTCACATTCAGGGTAATCAAGAATTATTGATACACCAGATGCAGTAATACACTAGCTTAAGGAATAAGAAACAGCCTGACTGGGACTATTTCTGTGGCAAAAACTAAGGAAAATTCGAGAGGGCTCAATCTTTCTTTCTGGAAGCCTAGAATCCTGCATAATAGTAAGAGGTATTTAGATAATAAGTCCCTAAGAGACTGATTCCTGCCATCTAAAGTGTTCACATGACTCTTGCAAACACTAGCATACCTTATTAATTCTATAATGAAAAATTACTGTAAAAAATTGGATTCTTTAAGTCCACAAGATCCCATTGAATATGTTCTTCTGATAATAACTTTACATAGGACATCACATTTGCATAATTCACTGATTTATTACAATCGATCACTTTCTCAGGAACATGATAAAAATGATCCGTGAATCTGTACCACATAAGTAAGCCAATTACATACCAACTCTGCCCTGCAGTGGGTGGCAACTTAAATTTCAGTTCAATTTCCTGAGTCTTAACTTATATTCTACCTGGTGCATACCTAGTTCAGAGATTTGAACAGTTTATTTACAGAATTTGAGGTTTCTCTCTCTGACTCTTTCGATTTCTTCCCTCACTTTAAGGAGCACAATGACGCTGCAGGACAAATGGTTTACTGTTAATCGCAGTCAGAAGTTCAAACCTACCAGGCACCCTTCATGAGAAAGATGATACTCTCTATTCCCATAAAAATTTACAGCCTCAGAGTTAAAGGGTCACTAGGAGTCAGAATCAACTCAGTGGCAGTTTGGTTTTACCTTTCCTCACTTTAAAGCAGCCATGGTTGCTGCAAACTCTTCTTCCTGTCAGTAAACTGAAAGAAGTTATAAGGTAGGTCAAACCAGAGTCTACCCTCAGGTTAAAAGTTATAAAAAGGGAATACTCAATCAGTGCCAGGCCCCTCCCTTTTTTTCCCTTTATCTATGTTCTTTAAAAAAAA
>NW_006408739.1:1774670-1775995 GCF_000296735.1 Chrysochloris asiatica
GATTTGTTCCTTCTTTTGAGCTACAGCACTCATAGGTGTAGGTCAAGTTCATCAAACTGTATTAGTTTACTTTTTTTTTTCCCTCTTTTTTCTTCTTCTAGTTGAGCTCTGATCATCTAGTCATTGAAGCCAGGTCAAGTGTGTATTATCTGCAAGTGTGGGTGTTTTTGTGCATATGCCTTCTCTTCTTATCAGCTGGACACTTCACTCTCCACTCTAGTCCTCTGTGGCTATGTCACTGACTCTGGGCCCAAAGAGTTCCCACATCTTGCAACACTGCTGACCAACCAAGTCTCCACCCGGGTTCACAGGAGTCTACTGAATGTTGTAGGGCTTAGCTTGCAACTTCATTGCTGTTTTCCCCTCATTGGTAACGAACCTGGTCACCAATCAGAGCGTGTATTCCCATTGAGTCTTAGTTTTGGAAGGGGGTTTGCTCTGAGGGGACCCGACCACTTGCCTTGATGTCTCTTGGGCGAGCAACTTGCTTGGTTCTTGCAGTAATCAATCCGTCTGCCTATGTTGTTTTGTATTTTTCCTGTTGATCTTTCTTTCAAGAAGTATCTTCTGTATTTCTAGCCACTCCAGGCTGGTTTGCCCATCCTTTCAAGTGGAAATTTCCCACCTCTGAAGATTCTGAAGATTCCATAGTCTAATGTAATGCAGAGGCTCCACAGGAAGCCTCCTTAGGCACATTGTAGCCCATTTTAGGTATTCTATTCAGTTATAAAGGAACTCTGGTAGTGTAGCGGTTACAAATTGGGTTGCAAACCTTAAGGTCAGCAGTTCGAAACTACCAGCCACTCCACGGAAGAAGGATGAGGCTTTCTACTCCCGCAAAGATTTACAGCCTCAGAAACCCGGTACAGGGCTGCCATGGGGAGGAACTAACTCGACAGCACCTAACAACAACAACAATAATCATTTATAGGCAGAAGATGTACTTACAAGCCTTCTATGGTGATATTTCTGGCTATTCCTTTCTCTCCCCTTCCAGTGTTTATTTTATAATGGTATGCAAGGGAAACCAAGAATCAAAAGACAGCCAAGTATCTTAACATTCCATCCCCCCACCCCCCACATTCCAACCATGTCGCAATCCCTGTATCCCAGAGCCCTTTTGTTCCAAGGTTGTACACACATCATTATTTACCTCTGTCCCATTTAGCCCATGCAAACCTGCCTAATTGTTCTCCCATCCACTTTGTTCTTCCATTTCCCTCCCCTTTCTTGTATATTGCCCCCCTCCCAGCACCCAAACTATACTGTGTCTATTCCCTACCCTGTGCTCCACCTTCCCTTCCCTCCCCTCAACCCACCCCCCT
>NW_006408739.1:1776498-1804239 GCF_000296735.1 Chrysochloris asiatica
GCTACTTTTTTGAGGTTTGCTGCTATTGCTGGTGTGAGATGATATCTCTTTGTTGTTTTGATTTGCATTTCTCTAATGGCTAGTGATCATGAACATTTCTTCATATGTTTGTTGGCTCCCTGGATCTCCTCCTTGCTCAAGTGTCTGTGCATGTCCTGTGCCCATTTTTCAATTGGGTTATTTGTCTTTTTCTTATAGAGTTGTTGTAGTTTCCTATATACTTTAGAAATGAGTCCCTTGTCTGATGTGTCACTGCAAAAGATTTTTTACCATTCTGTGGGTTCCCTTTTTACTCTTCTGGTGAAATCTTTTGATAAACATAAGTTTTCAATTTTTAGTATGTCCCACTCATCTATTTTGTCTACTTTTGTTTGTGTAGTTTTCAAAATGTTTGGTAGTCTGTGTATTCTGAATTAGGATCCTCACATTTGTCCCGAGTTTTTCATTGATGGCCTTCATAATTCTGGGATTCACATTTAGGTCTTTAATCCATGTTGAGTTGGGTTGGTTTTTGCATAAGGTGTGAGGTGAAGGTCTTGGTTCAGTCTTTTGCATATCACTTTCCAGTTCTGCCAGCACCATCTGTTGAAGAGATTATCACCTCCCCATGCGATATATTTAGGTGTTTTGTCAAAAATCAGTTAGCTGTATGTAGATGGGTTAATTTCTGGATTCTCGATTCTGTTCCATTGATCTATGTAGCTTTCACTGTACCACTACGAAGTGCCATGCTTTTTTTCAAAATGTCAACCTCTGTCCATAATCTGACTATTTTAAGTAATTTTCCAGTATTTTCAAATACTTTTGATTTATTGCTTTGTTTAATCTAATATTTATAGTTCTTTGTGAAAGTTTGGTCTAATATGTACTATTGAACTATACTGGAATGCAACTTCCACTCAAACCATTTAAATTGCCTATTGTTTTTCTTACCAATAAAATTTAATATTGCTTCTATACTAATGTGACAGCCATTCTATTCACTGCTATATAATTGTTGTTGTTAAGTGCTGAGTCAGTTCCAACCCATAGTGACCCTGTATAGGTTTTCTGAGGAGCAGCTGGTGAACTTGAACCGCAAACCCTGTGGGTCAAACTTACTTTGCCAACCAGTGCATTAACCCACAGTGCCACACAGTGTTAGAGGATTGTTGTTGCTGTTAGGTGCCATCAAGTTGGTACTGACTTATAGCGATCTTATGCACAGCAGTACAAAACACTACCTGATCCTGGGCCAACCTCACTACTGTTGCCACGCTTGAGTCCACAGATACTGCCACTTGGCCAATCCATCTCATTTGGGGTCTTCCTCTTTTTCTCTGACCCTCCACCTTACCAACCAGTGACTGGTTCCTTCTGACAATATGTCCGAAGTATGAGAGATGTAGTTTGGCCATACTGGCCTCCAAGGAGCACTCTGGCTGCACTTCTTTCAAAACGGATGTATTGGTTCTTTTGGCAGCCCATGGCACTTTCAATATTCTCCTCCAACACCATAACTCAAAAGCATCAATTCTTTTACGTTCTTCCTTATTCACTGTCCAGCTTTTGCATGCATATGAGGTTATTGAAAATACCATGGATTGGGTCAGGCATACCCCAGTCCTCAAACTGATATCTTTGCTCTTCAATGCTTTAAAAAGGTTTTGTGCAGCAGATATGCCTAGTGCAATACGTCATTTGATTTCTTTACTGTTGCTTCCATGTTATAGGCAATATGAAAAAAAAAAAAAAATCAGTCACTATGTAAAACAGATTTGATTAGATGCATTTCCTGTTATACAACTATACACTAGGTTCTAGAAATAACTATTGGTAAAAACTAAAATTTTTATATTTTAATCTGACACTTATTTTTTCACCTTTTATTTTCTAACCAAAATTAGAAATAGTTTTAATGATCTTTAGATTCTAAAAATATATGCTTATTAAAATTAGAAACAAAACAGAATTCAATCAACATAAAAATCTATGAAGAAAATTAGTTTTAAATTACCAAAATTTTATCATAGATATCTCATTTTAAACTTTTGGTAATTTTTTTCAGACAAGTATTAACATACGAGACTATTTTTGAATTATCAAAATTTACAGTACTCTTCTTAAATTGCTTTATTACTTCATATCAACTGATTGGTTTGGCACTGTTGGATACGCACTGGACTGCTAATCAGAAGCTTGACAGCTCAAACCCACCAGCTACTCCTTGGAAACCCTATACAGGGTTGCTATGAGTCAGAACTGAGTCAATGGTACTTAATAACAATATAATATTTTATGTATTTTATTTAAAAATATATGGTAGATATTAGCCAGCTTTTACTTTTTCACATCTATAAAAAAGTTTACCTTTATCTATAAGACAGTGGAATAAAAGAAGAGGTAATGGAACAGGAAAGATTTGGTGACAAAGACAGTTTTGGATTCATAGGCAAATGTGAGTCACTGTTAGGAAGATTACAGCAATGGAGAACATTAGAAAAGCATTTATTATGATGCTGGGTACATAAAACACACTGAAAATATAAGTGCACGTGCACATTATAAAACTATTAAGGAGGCAAAGATACATATTTTTTATCAGTTTCTAGCCTTTGGTCTCAGGATATATCCTCATATTGAAATTATATAGTCTCTTGGGAAAAGAATTTCTAACCATTTCCTTGTCTGAAAAGTCAATGATATATCTCTGACAAAATTTCATATATGATGTGACTTTGCCTTTGAGCATTTTGTTCTAGGCTGAATATAGCTAGACAAATAATTGGACATGAGTAGCATACATTACATAATAATTTATTCTACTTAAAAATCTCACCAGAAGATATTTGGAAACAGTTTTGTTTAGTTCCCTGATATTTAACCCTCTGTAGAATATAAAAGATTTAATTTTCAACTACCTTTAATAGCAATAACTATCACTTTGGTTTAGTTTTTCATTTGAATACCTGGTTCAAAAAATACCTAAAAGTGTCACAATATACTTTATATGTCTATTAGTAAAGAATAGCAAAGGAAGTTCATTTTAGTAAAATTAAAGAAAATATAGTAATCTAACGGAATTCTAGCCAAGATTTCTGTCTAAAGATATTATGCAATAATTAGTAAGGGAAACAATAGAACATCTATCTATATATAGACAGCAAAAATACCAGAAAGACAGGTAGAATTAAACTATCTTTTCAAAGAGAGCCAAGAGTTGTTCCCTTTACCAGATCAGAATGTTCCAATGTTGAGAGAAAAATTGCCTACTCCAAGTTATACAAAGGATATTGCATATACTTGAAAGTCATTATATTCCTTCTGTCATTCCTCTGGGATGCTGTTACTCTGAGGATAAGAAAACTCAGAAAGGGACTCACAATGAAGTGAATAGTACCAGGGTGGGGGATGGGAAGAAACAAACTATTTGGTTGAGGGAGTAAATTAACCTCCAGTTTTATTGTTGTTGTTGTTGTCAGGTGCCATTGAGTCGGTACCAACTCATAGCGACTTTATGCACAGCAAAACAAAACACTGCCAGATCCTGGGTCAACCACACTATTGTTGCCATGCTTGAGCCCACTGATGCTGCCACTTTGCCAGTCCATCTGGCTGGGTATCTTTCTCTTTTTCTATGACACTCTAACTTACCAAACATGATTATGAGAGATGACGTTTGGCCATCTTGGCCTCCATGGAGCACTCTGGCTGGACTTCTTCCAACACAGATCTGTTGGTTCTTTTGGCAGTCCATGGCACTTTCAATATTCTCCTCCAACACCACAACTCAAGTGCAACAATTCTTTTTATGGTCATCCTTATTCACTGTCCAGCTTTTGCACTCATATGAAGTTACTGAAAACAACATTGTTTCGGTCAGGCGCACCTAAGTCTCCAAGCTGACATCTTTGCTGTTCAGCACTTTAAAATGGTCTTGTGCAACAGATTTGCCCAATGCAATACATCGTTTGATCTCTCAACTGCTGCTTCCATGAGTGCTGATAGTTGATCCAAAAAGAATGAAGTCCTTGACAACTTCAAACCAGTTTTATAATCTTATGTAAAATCTCTAAAGACCCCAACACTCATTATTTATCCCAAATATTCTGTTTCTTTGGAATTCCTTAGCTTATGGCCCGGCATATCCTTCATGAATTTCTCTACATTAAAACTCTGAACACTAGTATTTATTTATTTCTATTTCTCACTTCTCAAGTCCACTTGGAACATACCATTTAGTTGTCATTGACTATATAATTGTACCATATATTATGCTAAATAAATTTAGCATTATTATGCAAAATATACAAATTTCATCTACTTATTGTTGTTGTTGTTAGGTGCCACCAAGTCGGTACTGACACATAGCGACCCTATGCACAACAGAACGAAACACTGACATCTTTGCTTTTCAACACTTTAAAAAGGTATAGTGAAGCATATTTGCCTAATGCAACATGTTGTTTGATTTCTTGACTACTCCTTCCACAAGTTCCAAGAAGAATTAAGTCCTTGACAACTTCAAACTTTTCTCTATTGATAAGAATGTTTATTGGTCCAGTGGTAAGAATTATTGTTTTGTGTTTTTTCTTTTTCATCTAGTTAGTAACATAAAATTGGTGTTATGCTAATTACAAATACTTAACCCTCTCAGGAACATAAAATAGGTATTATCCTGGTGTGGTTCTGTAGGATAAGAAGTGGATTGTCAACTACACAAGGTTGGTGGTTTAAATACAGCAGTCACTCCTCAAAAGCTCTCTACAGGGTCATTATGAGTAGGAACCAACTCCATGGTACTTAACAACAAAGAATCTGAAATTTTAGGAAAATTCAGATTCATTAAAATAAAAAGAAGGTGACAATTCTATTAAGGGCAGAGCCTTATTATTAACCATTATGATGCACTTCCTGCACTTTTATTCCTGCAGCACTGACAGTCTTGTCTTTATCCAGGCTAATATATTAATATCAAGCTTTCTGTTTCTATGCCTCCTTCAAATCTATTTTGATAAGAATAATAAATGTACTGAAATAAATCTAAAAATGTATCTCTTGGCTTCAAAATCTTTAGAAAGTTCTCCTCTAAGACTCACAGCTAATTTAATTTACAATGTTATTGCAGCCTAAGTTTGCAGCCTTAACTCCAAACTTGTGCTTCTTAAAAACATTGTCCTAATTCAGGTTTTAACCATCTTATACGCATGTGAAAGCTGGACAATGAAAAAGAAGAAGAAGAATTGATATATTCAAATTGTGGTGTTGAATGTATAGTACACAGTCAGATGAACAAACAAATCTGTGTTGCACAAGGCACAGCCAGAATGCTTCTTAGAAGTGAGGCTGTCTTTATCTTACTTACTTTGAACACATCAGGAAACAACAATCTCTAGAAAAGATAATTCCATCTTCACTGGAACTGGAAGTCATCTTAGTAAGAATCTTTGAAACTTGAAAGCTGATTGTAAACATCATCCAGAGCAATTAATACAAATGCCAACAGAAATAAAATGAAAAATGATGCTTTCTCTACAATGGAAAAAAACCACACAACTTTATCATGTAAAAGAAAATTATTATAAAAGTAGTATAATTCTGGTGGCTGTTGTTATTAGGTGTCATCAAGTCAATTTCAACTCCTAGTCATTCTATCTGCAACAGAATGAAACACTTCCCAGTCCTACACTATCTTCACAATTGTTGCTGTATTTGAGTCCATTGCTTTGTCCACTGTGTCAATCTGCCCCCTTGACTGTCTTCCTCTTTTTCACTGAGACTCCACTTTACCAAACATGATTTCTTTCTCCAGGAACTGGTCTCTCCAGATAGTATGTTCAAAGAACATGAGATGACGTCTTACTATCCCTCATTTCTATGGAGCATTCTGGCTATATTGCTTCTAAGATAGATTTGTTGGTTCTTCTGGTAGTTTGTTCTTTAGGCATTATTTAATATTCTTCTCCAACACCATAATTCAAAGGCATGAATTCTTCTACAATCTTCCTTATTCATCGTCCAGCTTTTACATGCATATGAGGGAATTAATAGGTTGGGTCATATGTACTTCAGTCTTCAAAGCAACATCTTTGATTTTTCAACACTGCTGAAGGATAATGTGCTAGATCAAGGTCAGTTTGAACCACAAGGCCCATGGATGAAACCCACCAGTTGCTTCTTGGAAACCCTATGGCTTAGCAAGATTCAACAGCACTTAACAACAAAACAAAAAGAACTTTTGCAGGTTTGTCCAATGCAGTACGTCATTTGATTTCTTGACTGTTGCTTCCATGGTCATTGACTGTGGATCCAAGTAAAATAAAATCCTTGACAACTTCAATTTTTTCTCCATTTATCAAGATGTTGCTTATTGCTTCAGTTATAAGGATTTTTTTTTTTTTTATGTTAAGGTGTAATCCATACTAAAGGTTGTATTCTTTGAAGGAAGTCAGTAAGTGCTTCACAAGAAAGCCATCTTCTGTTTCAACATGGTTGTGTCATCTGCACATTGCAGGTTGTTCATGAGTCTTCCTTCAATCTGGATGCCACAGTCTTCCTTATATAGTCCAGTTTCTCATATTATTTGCTCAGCACACAGATTGAATAAGTATGGTGAAGTGGTGCAACCCTGAAACATACACTTCCTGATTTTAAACCAGGTATTCTCTTGTTTTGTCTGAATGGCTATTTCTTGGTTTATGTACAGGTTCTGCACACACAATTAAGTGTTATGGAATTCCCATTCTTCAAAGTGTTTTCCACAATTTTTTATGACCTTCAGAGCTGGATGCCTTTGAACAATCAATAAAACACAGGCAAACACATTCAAGAGTTCTGGTCAGCTGCTATCAGATAAGTACTGGACTGCAAACCACAAGATTGACAGTTCAAACCCACCAGTTGATATTCAGAAACACTATATAGGATTGCTATGAGTTGAAACGTATATGCTGGCACTAACAACAACATAATGAAATGTATAAATACCTGGAGTTAGAAAACCAAAAGGGAAGAACACGTTCAGCATTACTCAAGCTGAAAGAACTGAGGAAAAACTTCAAGGCTTGATTTGAAATAGTGAAGGATTCTTTTGGCACAATATTGAATGATGAAGAAAACATCAAAAGAAGATGTAAGGAATACATACAGTCACTGTACCAAAATGAAATGGTTGATGTTCAACCATTTTAAGAGGTAGCATATGAACAAGAAGGAAGAAGCCCAAAGTGGACTGCAGGCATTGGCAAAAAATAGTGCTCTGGGAATTGATGAAATACAAATTAAAATATTTCAACAAACTCAGACAGCACTGGAGGCACTCACTCATGTATACCAAGAAATTGGGTAGACAGATAACCTGGCCAACTGACTGTAAGAGATCCATATTTGTGCCCAGTCCAAAGAGAGGTGACCCAACGGAATGCAGAAATCATAGGACACTATTATCAATATCACATGCAAATCAAATTTTACTAAAGACAATTCAAAAACAGCTGCAACAGTACATGGATACAGAACTGCCAGAGGTTCACACGGGATATTGAAGAGAACATCAAATGAAGGATATCATTCCTGACATCCAACGGATCATGAACAAAAAAGCAAATACCAGAAAGAGGTCTACTTGAGTTTTACTATGCAAAGATTTTTGACTGTATGGAACATGACAAGCTATGGACAACATTGTGGAGAACAAGTACTCTGGCACAGTTTGCTGTTTATATAACAGTACATAGAACAAGAGTCAGCTGTTCGAACAGAACAAGGGGACACCAAATGGTTTGAAATCAGGAACAGTGTGTGTCAGAGTTGTATTCTTTTACCATACTTATTCAATTTATATGCTGAGCAAAAAATTTAAAAAGCTGGATTATATGAAGAAAAACACGGCATTATAACTGGAGGAAGCCTCATTAACAACCTACAATATGCAAATTATACAACTTTGTTTGCTGAAAATGAAGAGGACTTAAAACATTTACTGATGATGATCAAAGACCACAGCATTTGGTATAGGCTGCACCTCAATGTAAAGAAAACTAAAATCCTCACCAATGGACCAATAAATAGTATCATGATAAATGGATAAAAGAATGAAGTTGTTGGTTTGGATCCACCATCAATACTCAAGGAAGTAGCCATCAAGAAAACAAACAACACATTAAGCAAATACACACAAGACCTCTTTAAAGTGTTCAAGAACAAAGATGTCAGTTTGAGGACTGAAGTGCATCTAAACAAAGCCATGGTATTTTCAATAGCCTCATATACATGTGAAAGTTGGGCAATGAATAAGGAAGACCTTAGAGTTGATGCATTTGAGTTATGGTGTTGGGGAACAATATTAAAGGTATCATGGAATGCTAGAAGAACAAATAAATTTGTGTTGGAAATACAACTAGAATCCTCCTTGGAATCCACAATGGTGAGACTTTGTCCCTCATAATTTGGACATAATATTAAGAGGGACCAGTACTTGGAGAAGGGCAACGTATTTGGTAAAGTGGAGGGTCAATAAAAAAGAGTAAGACCCCCAATGCAATGGATTCACACAGTGGTAGCAGAAATGGGCTCAAGCTTATCAATGATTGTGCAGGACCGTTTTGTTCTGTTGTGTATAAGGTCACTATCAGTTGGAATTGACTCTAAGGCACCTAACAACAAACATCTTTTGGTATTCTTTGCTTTCAGCCAAGATCCAAGGGAACAAATACATCAAAGGAACAAAAATTCAGGAATAGACAAATTCATGCTTATACATGTGTGTCTTATACTCGTGGTGTTGTAGGATAAGCACCAGCATGCTTATGCAAAGTTGGTGGTTGAAATGAACCAGTCACTGTTTGGAAACACTATTCAGGGTTGCTTGAGTCAGAACTGACTTGATGACACTTAACAACTTGATCTGATGTGATAATATTTCATATTTATATTTTACAGGTACATCTATCTCTGTGTGTTGTTGCTGTTAAAGGCCGTTAAGTCAGTTTTGAATCATAGCGACCCTATATAGGATTTCCAAGGAGCAACTGTTATCTTTGAACTGCCAACCTTGTGTTTCGCAGTCCAGTACTGATCCTACAGTGCCACACCAAAAGTTCCTATTTCTGTATATCTCTGCATAGAACTCCAATTTTATGAGTTTTCCTCTTGGAAACACTTTGCTTATTACCTATTTTTAATTATCAGGTGGCCTTTCTATGTATTTCCACAGAATATTTGGTATCACTTAAACACAATGTTTTGCAATTTTATTATAAGACAGAGTAAGACAGACAGATATAAACTTTATATCCTTTGTATAATTGATGACTAGTTATTCATACATATATTTATTGTTTAAAATTGAATTATATAATTGAATTATAGACTCTTATAATTAATCTTATAATTGAATTACTATATAATTCAAATGGAGCTCTGGTAATGTAGTGGTTACGAATCGGGCTGAGAACCTTAAGGTCAGCAGTTCGAAACTACCAGCTGTTCCACGGGAGAAAGATTAGGTTTTCTGCTCCCGTAAAGATTTATAGCCTTGGAAACCCTGTAAAGGGTCGCTATGAGTTGGAACTGACTCCACGGCACATAACAATAACAACAACAACAATAATTCAAATTAATTTTGAGTCATTATAAAATGAATTTCAATAAGTTATAAACTTATGCTAATCTGACCAACTACACTTGATTATATTTTGTTGTTGTTGTTAAGGTCCATTGAGTAGGTTCCGACTCATAGTGACCTGTCTGTATAAGGTTTCAAAGGAGCACCTGGTGGGTCGGAGCTGCCAACTTTGTGGTTCCCGGTCCAGTGATGACTCTACAGCTACACATTTTAGGCAAATAATTAATGGACCTCAAACAAGTAATTTCAGAAATGTCTCCTTTATTTATTTCCATTTCTTCATCTGAAAATTGATTAAGGCAGAGTTTCCTTCCAATCAAGATATTTTATGAGTTTATATAAAGTCAAAAGGTTTCTTCATACGCTTTTTATAAATTCTGATCTTAGAATATAATTATAGTATTACCCCTTGAGGGAGTCCTGGTGTGGCACTGTGGGCTAATGCGTCGAACTGCAAAGTTGTTTGAACTGCAAGGTTAGTGGTTCAAGCTCACCAGCTGCTCCTTGGAAACCCTATACAGGGTCGCTATGGGTCAGAATCGACTCCACCACACTTAACAACAATTACTCCTTGATGTTAACTATACATTAAAATACTTAACATACTATAACAAATAGTATATCATGTATTAAAAAGCAGTGCACTTAACTGATATAAAAACAATGCAAATAAATTAAAGAACTAATATTTACTGAGATTTGAATTCATTAAACTTGAAATTTGAAAGGTTAAATTAAATCAAAGTTAATAATTTCTGCATACCTCTACAGGTCAATTTAAAAGTATTGTTTATCCTTGATAATTGCTATCCAACTATTAAATTTTACTTATGGAAAAAAAAGTAAATTCAATTCTCATCAGATTGTAAACTGTTTTAGACAATGGTAGCATGTTATTAATATTGCATGTTGTTGTTGTTGTTATTAAGTGCCATCAATTCCAACCCATAGCGACCCTGTATAGGGTTTCCAAAGAGCAGCTGATGAGCTTGAACCACCAACCTTGCAGTTCAAACGATTTTGCAGTCTGATGCATTAGCCCACAGCGCCACACCAGGACTTCATAAATATAAAATTAATATTCCATAGGATATACGAAAACGTTAGACACAGAAAAATGGAGTAATGTATCAACCTATTCAAAATGTAATGTTCTCAAAATGTCAATTTCTTATTCACTATATTGTAAATTTTTAATTTAAATTTATATGTTGTGTTTCAAATGAACCAGGAAATACTTACCAAAAGGTGGACATCATTTATAACTATTGAAGGTTTAAAGGGAAAGAAAATTATAATCTATTATGTACACTAAAGCTTATCCACAGTGCTCTCTTCACAAACAGATTTTCAATCACAACGGGAAAGGTTCTGCTTTTGATTCTCTATTTTTTTTTAGAAATACACTGCTAATGGTAGATAAATCTGACAGTGACTATATGATTCATTTTTAAAATTTCAATGAGTCTAAATGGGTATTAAATGATGTCTGAACATATCTGAAGAGTCAATTGTACAACAAAACACCTCCACCCCATAAGCCTTTGCAGAGGTGAAAAATGCCATACTATACCTTGATTTCTTCTATTTCATCTGGTACTATCTTGTATGCCGATATAGTCCCACCCAACCTGAAATCAGGAGAAGAAAATAGTCTCAAAACCAGCAATAGTGCATTAAAAAATATGGAAGTTTCTGCCATTAGCTTAAGACTGCCATTAAAAATGCAATAACCATGGAAGTAAAACAAAAATTTTGTGATTATTTTTTTCCTCACATTAGTTGTTGTAGTTATGTGCCGTGGAGTCGGTTCCGACTCATAGCTACCCTGTAGAGGGTTTCGGAGGCTGTAAATCTTTTTACAGGAGCAGAAAACCTCATCTTTCTCCTGCAGAACAGCTGGTAGTTTCGAACTGTTGACCCTGAGGACAGCAGCCCGATTCGTAACCACTACGCTACCACAGAGTTCCTTTCACATTAGTTAAGAAGAGGCAAATAATGAAAAACTACTGAAAGAATGTTCATTAATTTAGATTTCTAGCCATAATGAAATTATCTAGCCAAGCTATGAGTCGGAACCAACTCGATGGCACTTAACAACAAATACAACAATTTTAATGATGCTAAAATTGTAACTTTATCTGCTGGGTTCTGTCACAACTAACATGCACCAGGAACCAGTAGCAGCCATAGTGTCTTCTTCTTTAGAAAAATAATTTAAACAGGGAACCAGAGAGATATGTGCATCCAGGTCTATCCAAGGGAAAGAGATGACAGTCTAGGCTTAGAAATAATCCCCTAAATTTGGGGGTTACAAATAAATTGATTCTTAAGATCTGTTCTTTGCCTTGTGACAGTGATGTCACTACAAGTCATACTCACCTGTTTTTAAAAGCAGCTAAGATTTATATAGCACTTTCCTTGTGCAAAGTATGCCAAATATATTATTTAATTCTTACAACTCCTCCTTTCATTATATAAATGGGGAAATTGGTTCCATAATTTTTCCCAAGTAAAGGACTTAGTGAGTAAATCAATGAAGATCCATATATGTACAAATACATAAAAGTTTATGAAAACTTAGTATAGACTAAAAAGAATACATTGATTACATTTAAAAATAACATTCTGAATATATGGAGATAAATTATTAAAACTGGAATCTTAGCATGACAACTGTAGGATAAGCCATGGACTGCTAACTGCAAGGTAGGCAGTTCAAACCCACCAGCCACCTTTAGAATATCTATACAGAGCTGCTATGAGTCAGAACTGACTGGACAGCCCTTAACAACATTATTAAAATGAATTTTATAGCTTTTTTTTACATTGTAAGAATGTGGCTACTAGAAAACTTGGTATATTACACACATGTTTGCAATTGTGACTCCCATGATATTTTTATTAGACTCAGAAAACCCAAATGTATCCACCTGCCTTTGTTCTAATTTAGTGCTTACAAAGGAACCTTCTAGATACTTTATTTGAAGATGTTTATCTGTGAATTATTAACTACACAAAGGCCATCAATTGTGCAGATCAGAACAAGCTATGGACAACATTGCGAAGTATGAGTATTCCTAAACACTTAATTATGCTCATGAGGAATCTGTAAATAGACCAAGAGGCAGAACATGGGAACACTGAATGGTTTAAAATTAAGAAAGGTGTGCAACAGGATTGTATTCTTTCACCATGCTTGTTCAAATTGTATACGGAGCAAATAATCCTTGAAGCTGGGTTATATGAAGAAAAATGTGGCACCAGGATTGGAGGAAGGCTCATTAACAACCTATGATATGAAGATGATACAACCTTCCTTGCTGAAAGTGAAGAGGACTTAAAATATTTACTGACGAAGATTAAAGACCATAGTCTTCTATATGGATTGCATCTCAACGTAAAGAAAACAAAAGTCCTCACCACTGGGTTGTTTATAACATTCTTATCAATGGAGAAAAAATTGGAATTGTCAAAGACTTCATTTTTCTTGGATCAACAATCAACACGCATGGAAGCAGCAGTCAAGAAATCAAACGATGCACTGCATTAGGCAAATCTGCTGTACAAGACCTTTTCAAAGCATTGAAGAGCAAAGGTGTCAGCTTGAGGACTAAGGTATGCTTGACCTAACCCATGGTATTTTTTAATAACCTCATATGCATGTGAACGTTGGACAGTGAATCAGGATGATCATAAAAGAATTGATGCATTTGAGTTATAGTGTTGGAGAATACTGAAAGTACCATGGGTTGCCAAAAGAACTAACAGATTTGTGTTGGAAGAGGTACAGCCAAAGTGCTCCTTGGAGGCCAGAATGGCCAAACTTTATCTATCATATTTCATATATATTGTCAGGAGAGACTAGTCACTGGAGAAGGATATCATGTTTGGTAACGTGGAGGGTCAGAGAAAAAGAGGAAAACCCTCAGCAAATGGATTGTCAAAGTGGCAACATCAATGGACTCAAGAGTGGCAACAATTGTGTGGTTAGCCCAGGACTGGGCAGTGTTTCATTCTGTTGTGAACGGGGTCGCTATGAGTCGGTACCAACTTAATGGAACCAACAACACTACCAACAACACTACCACCAAAATAACAGAAAGAAAGCATCATAAGTCGGACACTTATATATTATGAATATTTAAAAATATACATTGCCCCATAACCAATGACATAATTAAAACATTTTTAATTAAAATATTTTGATTCAACTTCTTTGATACTTATTAACATTTATTCTTGCTAATGAAATCACAAAGTATATATGAAGTATGAATCTAGGAAAATTGGAACTTGTCAGAAATGAAATGGAATGCATAAATATCCATCGCCTAGGCATTAGTGAGCTAAAATGGACTTGTATTGGCCATTGAGAATTTAACAATCACATGGTTTACTGCATAGGGTCTGAAAAAATGAAGAGGAATGGCATTGCATTCATCATCAAAAGAAGCATTTCAAGATTTATCCTTTAGTACAATACTGTCTGTGATAGGATAATATCCATATGATTACAAGGAAGACCAGTTAATACAACTATTATTCAAATTTACACACCAACCATTAAAACCAATGACGATGAAACTGAAAAAGTCTACCAAATTCATTAGTCTGAAATTGATGAAACATGCAATCAAGATGTACAGATAATTATCAGCAATTGGAATGCAAAGATTGTAAACAAAAAGGAAGGAACAGATTTTGAAAAATATGGTCTTGGTGACAGAAATGATGGTGAAGATCACATGATAGAATTTTGCAAGATTTCTTCATTACAAATACCATTTAAAAACAATACAAAAGACTTTTTTTTTTTTTTTAGGGGAACAAACTTTAGAATGATGGGTTTTGGCTCTCCCTGACAGCAGCTAAATTATAGACAGTGGCTATTCCCAGGAGGCCAAAGGAGAACAGAGACCCGACATTTTGTTGTCCTGTCCCAGTTACGGGAATCATTATATGAGGATGCAGAGAGGAAATCTAAAAATCAAATCTGTGTCCTTTATTCCACCTACTAGGCAAATCCAAGAGCCACATACTGAACCCTAATCTCAACAGGTTGCTGGAAAGAAGGTTCTCTGGGCCCGGGCAACACAACCTCCTTGACTCTGCCTTCCTGGAAGATGGTGGGGTAAGAGAGAGAAGCTGAGCTCTAAGGCAGAACCCCCCAGCACCGAAGGGGAATGGAGAGTTGAGGAAGTAGGACTACAATGCAGGGGGCTTGTGAAGGACCTGGAAGGGGTGAGGTTTGAAAGCCCTTTCCAGCCAGTCCTACACGTCCACACTGCACACAGAGGTGAAGCTGCTATTGCTATATTCTTCTAGCGATCCCTTTCCTTTTTCCTGGGTGGCTAAAGTTGTGACCAAGATTGGGGATTAGAGGCTGCTGACCATCTGGGGGCAGGAATCATTTGTCAGAAGGCTATAGAAGTCACTGTCTGGGATCCCATCTTCATGGAGATAAGTTCTTTGGGGTTTTATGAATATGAGACAGAGAGAAGTAGAGCAGTTGCCAGCCCAAAGATAGAGGATGGGAGCTAGGTGTTAATAGGGCCAGACAAGTGTTTAGTGGAATCCTGGGTAGGAGCTGAGATGCCTCTGGGCTCAGTCCCCACCAGAGATGGAGGAACTGGGTTAGAGGCAACTTGCCTAGAAGACAAAACTAAGGCACCAAGTGAAAAAGACACGAAGATCACACGATACAATTTTGCAAGACTTCTTCACTACAAATACCATTTAAAAATAATACAAAAGACAATTATGCACATGGACCTCAACAAATGGAATTGTTGCACAGAAGTCAAATTGACTACAACTCTGGAATGAGACAGTGGAAAAGCTCCATTATTATCACTTACAACAAGAATACCATTTGCTCAAATGCAAGTTCAACCTGAAGCTGAAGAAAATTAAAACAAGCCCATGAGAGCCAAGATATGACTTTGAACATATCCCACCCGAATTTAGAGATCATATAAAAAACAGATTTGATGAATTAGACACTAATAACCAAAGACAATACAGTTGCGGGATGGTATCAAGAACATCATACATGAAGAAGCAAAAGGGCATTAAGAAGACAAGAAAGAAGGAAAGCACTAAAATGGAAGTCAGAATAGAATTTGAAACTTGCTTTCCAGTGTAGATATGCTAAAATGAAAGAAATGAGGCAGTAAAAGAGCTGAACAGATAATTTCAAAGGGCAGCTCAAAAAGACAAAGTCATCAGACAATATCATTAATATCACATAAAGTTGTTGTAAAATTAAATAAGGTATATTAATAACAAGGAAAGAGCACTATTCCTAGCACATAAAGAACACAAGAATATTAACAGTTTTGGTTAAAAATGAATGTCATTAACTAGTAGAATCTGAATTCTGCACTTTTAGAAGATTTATGTGCACACTGGAAACAGATAAATACTTCCTCTACTGTGACTTAATAGAGTCTCACTCATATCTGTAGTATAACATATGTCCCATTATTTAAATTATTTATGAAAGATTCCTACAACCTCCATTAGATTGTTGTTGTTGAGTGACTTTGAGTCTGTTTTGACTCATGGTGACCCTGCATAATTTTCAAGGAGCTGTTGGTGGGTTTGAACTGCTGCCCTTGTTGCTAGCAATACAGTGCTTATCCTATGATGACACACCAGGACCTCCACATTAGATTATGAAGATGGCAAACTGTATTTTAGTTACTTTTTAAAATCTACAGCACTTTGGTGGTGCTATAGTGGGTTAAGTACTGGTTGGCAGTTCAAACCTGCTAGCTGTTCCATGGGAGAAAGATAAGGCTTTTTGCTGTTGCAAAGATTTAGTCTTGGAAACCCTATACAGGATCCCTATGTGTCAGAATCAATAATGTTTGGTGAATGAAACTAGAAAGGCAAGACAGAATTTTCATCAAGGTCCTTAGTAGACTCATTGTCAAGAAGAATCAATGTCTCTATTTTAATAACTTTTAACTTTTTTCATAAATTTTTGGCAAACATTATCCAATTTGTTTTATAAAATAATTCTTAGATATATTAAGTTGGGCAGTGTTCCATGTTCAAAGAAGTCACCTTGACTGAAGAAGCAAACATGATTTAGTAATTTCTGTAAGAATCCAAATTATCAATTCATACATAAACCTTAATGAATGCATCCTGCTTAAAATAGAGTTTAAAAAAAAAAAAATAGCTGTGTACTTGGCTTGGTTTGTGTCATTTGTTAACAGTATCAGATGCCACTTTTAAATAACATTAAGTAACATTAATCTTAATTTTAGCCAGGAAGATCATATTGTCTAAACCACATCAAAAATTTCAATCCTATTAGAACCTTCTATCACATATAAACTAAGACTTTTAGTCTCACTTAACATACTGCTGTTGTTAAATGCCATCAAATTTGTTCCGACTCATAGCAACCCTGTATAGGGTTTCTATTCTTAGAAAACCCACCAGCTGCTAAACCATAGGTCAGTTTGAACTGCCGAGCTTGAGGTTCAAATTGACTCTTCAATCCAGTTCTTACCATAAAAGCTCTACACCAAGACTCCAAATATAGATTTATTTAATTCATTGCATTATATACATATAGTATACATATGAAGCAGCAATGAGCTCAAGTGTAACAATTGTGCAGATGGCACAGGACTAGGCAGTGCTTCATTCTGTTGTACACAGGGTCCCTATGAGTCAGAAATGACTCAAGATCATCAAATAACAAAAACAATAATACATTATATATAGAATTATTTTTAGTGCTCTCTGTGTTAAGGACTTGGATTAGCCAATTAAGTCCTAGGTTCCCAGATCTAACTAAAATTCTAGTCTAAAAACGTTATAAGACATTATATCTCCTGATAATATGCTTCATCACTTGTTGCTGTTGTTAAGTGCCATCGAGTCGGTTCCAACCCATAGTGACCCTGTACAGGGGTTTCCGAGGGTGTAAATCTTTACGGGAGTAGAAAGCCTTATCTTTCTCCCGCGGAGCAGCTGGTAGTTTCGAACCGCTGACCTTAAGGATCGCAGCCTGATTCGTAACCACTAAGCTACCAGAGCTTCATCACTAGCTGATTTCAAAACATGCAATATTAGGCAAAACAAATGGAACAATGATCAAATCATGAAACTAGGACTCTCTTTATTCAATTATACTTCTTTAAGGATTTATTTAAATACTTCAACAATTATTTCTTTCTTTCCTCCAATTTATGAAAGGTTTAATAAATGTGATAAAATTACCAGGTACCTTAAATAAATGATATCTTTATTTTAAAGTAGAGTTAGTTTTCTAGAGCTTTTATTTTTCTCCCGTAAGGAACAGAAATTTATTTTCTCAAAATTCAGAAGGCTAGAAGTTCGAATTCAATGAATTGACTTTTAAAAGCAATTTTACATTTACAGAAAATACGTGCACAAAACAGAGCTACCTCCCTCCCTTCCACCCAGCACATTGGCATCTCTCTCACTTTAAAAAATCTCATTGAAACCCTTCCCTAAAAAGGAAATCGGTAAACAATGTTCCAATTAAACCATAATAAGTCAAATATAAAATGCTAATCTATGCATCCATCTTTCAAAATATGGTTTCTTGGAAAAGAAGTCTATAAACTCTGGTCTTTAAAATTTATTCTTTTGGGGGAAGCTAAGAATTCAAAGATTTTAATGTCACATTTTTAGTTATATTCAGAGAAAAGACATGTTTTAGAGGAAACGTGCAGCATCTGAGCAGAGCTGGAAACACAACTATACAAAAGTTGATTTAATAGTTGAAATTTTTGTATATTCTAAGTATAGTTTTATATTGTTTCCAAATGTAGCTACAATTTCTCAATGTGCTCCCTAAAGAGGAAAAAAGGGACTGGAAAGTTTCTATGTGTTAACAACACAAAGGAAGGACCTCGGGTTTGCTCTACTTGAACAGTAACATAACTATGAAAGTCACATATTAAATCAAACAGACAGGAATGAAAGTTAGGCTAAAGGGAAGTTATGTTCAATGATGTCGAAAGTTCTCACTTGGCTATCACACAATTGATTGAACAGCTCATTAAACAATGTAAGTGAAATACAAGTCTTTTTAAAAGAAAAAAAAATGAAGGTACAAAAATGCTAAATAAATTCAAATTATAAAAATATCCAATCGAAGAAATATCTTTAGAATTGAAAAGTAATTTGAGCTTAGTGAATAAGGTAAGTTATATGAATTATTGCTAACCACATCACACCAATACTTTGGCACAAATGGATAACTTTACTTTTCTTTCTTACTGCATTAAAATTTTATTCTTTATGGGCATTTTGAGGAAATATTCAACATGGAATGATTAAGGAAATTAGTCAATATTAAACCCTTATACATATAATATTACTATTATACAAGGGATCAACATATAAAGATTCTCTAGTGTTCTGGTAGTGTAGTGGTTACGAATCGGGCTGAGAACGGCAAGGTCAGTAGCTTGAAACTACCAGTCGCACTGCGGGAGAAAGGTGAGGCTTTCAGCTCCCATAAAGATTTACAGCCTCAGAAAACCTATTCAGGGTTGCTACGGGTCGGGACTGACTCGACGGCACTTAACAACAACAACAATAGGGCGCAATAGCAATAAATAAAACAATCGATTTATGTTTGATGGCATTTAGAACTCTGACATCAGTAATTTCTCATTTCTAATTAAATAACTTAGGAAAGATACTATCAGTGGAATGGTCCGAATCAGAATTCCTAAGATTTGTTGAAAGCAAGTGTATTGCTGGCAGTGATTTGTTTCTAATGTCTAATATTTCTGGCACTCAATTAGACCCATGCTATCAGCCTTCAGCATGTACAATGTACACACGTGAACTTATCATTTGTCATCTATTTTTTGACAAGTTTATCTTGAAACAAGTCTGGTCCTATCACACTTTTCCAGAGCAGGAGTAGCTCCTCTCTTTATAGGGCAAGTCAGCCTGCATTGTTGCAGTCTTCCCTGGGGAGATTAAAGTACTCAAACTATTAACCCAAATGGCACAGAGGAAGTAAACGGGCTGGATGAAACAGAGCAATGGAGGAAGTAAAGAGATAGAGGAGGGACAGAAAAAAAATAAGTGGTGATTACACAGAAATTACATTGTTGCTGTTCTTGTTAAGTGCTGTAGAATTAGTTCCCGCTTACAGTTACCCTGTATTGGGTTTCTGAGGAGTAACTGGTGGGTTTGAAATACCTATGTTGAGGTTAGCAGTCCAGTGCTTGTCCTACACTGCCATACCAGAACTCCAGCTATTACAAAGACATATTATTAATTTTTCTAATATAGCCAGATACTAAATTACATCTAAAGAGAAATGCATACATATTTGACCAATGGGGTAAACCGTATCATCTGAATAACTGTTAACATATCAAAGGGATGCTTTTAATGACAACATTTATTCGAAAGTATAGTAGTGGTGGTTGTGTGCCGTGGTGGAGTCGGTTCTGACTCATAGAACCCTGCATAGCGTTTCTGAGGCTGTAAATCTTTACAGGAGAGGAAAACCTCATCTTCCACGGAACAGTTGGTAGGTTCGAACTGCTGACCTTGAGGCTGGCAGCCTGACTTATAACCACTACTCTAGCAGAGGTCCTTATTTGAAAGTATAGGTTTTAGTTTTTTATTTTACTTTTTTTTAGTTCTACACTGGGTTGTTGTTGTTGGTAAGTGCCGTCAAATTGGTTCCAACTCATAGCAACCTTGTACAGGGTTTGTACAAGGTTGCATGAACCACTGACCTTGCAGTTCAAATCGACTTTGTGATTCAAACTGATCTTGTAGTGCAGCGCATTAACCCACAGCACTATATCAGGACTTCCTACACTGGGTATTTAATACTTAAAATTTTTTAAAAAAAGAATTACAGGTTACAGAAAAAAGGAAACAACAGGGAATAGCTAAATAATATTTCTATGGAGTCCTTGTGTGACACTGTTGGATAAACACTGGACTGATGACTGAAAAGTCGGTGGTTCAAACACACCAGCTGCTCCTTGGAAATCCTATACAGGGCTGGTATGAGTCAGAACAACTTGATGACCCTTAATAGATAAAAGTTGTGAGTGCCATCGAGTTGGTTCTGACCACAGTGATCCTGTATAGGGTTTACGAAGAGTGACTGGAGGGTTCGAATCACCCACCTTTCAGTCAGCAGTCTAATGCTTATCCAACAGTACCACACCAGGACTCCATACAATAGTTAAAGCCTTTTAAAGAAGAATATGGAATTGGTAAGGTCACTAGGTGGAGCAAACAATTTTCATTAAGAAGCCCTGGTGGTATAGTGGGTTACATGTAAGGCTACTAATCACAAGGTTAGGATTTCGAATCCACCAGCTGCTTTAAAGGAAAGAGACGAGATTTTCTGCTCCATAAAGATTTACAGGCTCAGAAACCCTATACAGGGCTGCTGGGAGTCGGGGTCAACTCCATCGCCATGGATTGGGTTTACTCACCTAAAACAGTCCTGGTGGTACAGTGGGTTAAACACATAGAACTGTTAATTGCAAGGTTGGTATTTCAAACCCAACCATTGCTCCTCCGGAGAAAGATGATGCTGTCTGCTCCCATACAGATTTACAGTCTCAGAAACCCAGAGGAACAGCCTTACTTTGTCCTACATGGTCACTATGAGTCAGAATTGGAACTGATTCAATGGCAGTAGGCATCCAGAAAAATACAGTGCTTAAGGCATATCAGGAGTCCTGGTGTGGCATGCTGGGTTAATGCACTAGACTGCAAGGTTGGTTTCAACTGCAAGGTTGGCAGTTCAAGCTGGTCAGTCACTCCTTGGAAACCCTATACAGGGTCACTATGAGCTGGAACCAACTCCACAGCACTTCACAACAACAGCAGCAGCAACAATGTATACCTATGAGTTTGGCTATTAATCAAATATTAAAATCTTTGAAATTTTCTGGCATGAAGATGTTATGCCTTGAATCTCTATGACTTCCTCTTGTGCTATAGCTCTCTTTTTCTTCTGCCCTATCTTCTGCTTTTAAGGACTCATGTGATTACTCTGAGTCCACCTAGACTGTCCAGGATGGTGTCTCTATTTTAAAGTTATTTATAAAGTTCCTTCTGCAATGCAATCTAAATTTATTCATGGGAGCAACATTTGGATTGATGGTCACACGGACAAAATTTGGATTCCCACAAATCTAAGAGTAACAGGAAGAAACCTTAGTAGTCAGATGGAGTATGATTTGTCCT
Organism: Chrysochloris asiatica; assembly: GCF_000296735.1. Classification (NCBI taxonomy): domain Eukaryota; kingdom Metazoa; phylum Chordata; class Mammalia; order Afrosoricida; family Chrysochloridae; genus Chrysochloris; species Chrysochloris asiatica. The sequence goes on from NW_006408739.1 coordinate 1,798,340, forward strand.
GAAGTGGTAGAAGTTGGAATAAAAAAAAAAAGAAAAACAGAGAACCCATGATATATTCTGGAGGCAAAATTAATAGGAATTTGTTATAAACAATATATTTGGAATTAGAATGAAGGTGATTATTTTTAGGTGTCATCAAGTCACTTCTGACTCATAGTGACCCTATGTACAATAGAATGAAAAAGTCTGATCCTGCACCACCATCACATTGTTGTAATGTTGCTGTCACTGTGTCAATCCATCTCTCGCTGAGGGTTTTCCTTTTCTTTGCTCACCCTCCGCTTTACGACACATGATTTCTTTCACCAGGGACAGATGCTTACTGACAACATATCCAAAGCACAAAAGACTAAGTTTCACCAGCCTTGCTTCTAAGGAGCATTCTGGTTGTACTTCTTCCAAGACAGATTTGTTTGTTCTTCTGTCAGTCCATGGCACTTTCAATATTTTTCACCAACATAATGATTTTATACAAACCAGAGTTAGTTTGTTGTTGTTGTTAAGTGCCATCACGTCGATTCCTACTCATAGCAACATTATACACAACAGAATGAACCACTACCTGTTCCGGCATCCTCTTTACAATTGTTGTTACCTTTGACACCATTGCTGTTGCCACTGTGCCAATCCATCTCACTAGGGGTCTCTTTTTTGTCAGTCCTCCACTTTACCAAGTATGATGTCCTTCTAAGGGACTGCTCTCTCCTGATAACATGTCTGAAGTATGAGTGCCCAGGCTTCTAAGGAACATTCTGGATCTACTTCCAAAACAGATTTGCTTGTTCTTCTTATGGTCCATGATAGTTTTAATATTCTTCCCCAACAGCATAATTCAAATGCATCAACTATTCTACAACCTTCCTTATTCAATGTCCAACTTTCACATGTATATGAGGCAATTGAATATTCATGGCTTGGATCAGTGCACCTTAGTCCTCAAACTGGTATCTTTGGTCTTGAACACTTTAAAGAAGTTTTGTACAGTAAATGTGCCTAATATGATACCTTATTTGATTCCGTGACTGTTGCTTCCATGAGTGATTATTGTTAATCCAAGCAAAATGAAATCTTTGACAACCTCAATCTTCTCTCCCTGTATTATGATGCTATTTATTGGTCCAGTTCTGAGGATTTTAGTTTTCTTTACATTGAGGTGAAAACCATACTGAAAGCTTTGATGTTCATTGGTAAGCATTTTTTAAATCCTTTTCACTTTCAGCAAGTAAAGTTGTATCATCTGCATATCGCAGGTTGTTAATGAGTCTTCCTCCAATCTTGTCCCTATGTTCTGCTTCATATAATTCAGCTTCCTGAATTATTTGCTCAGCAAGCAGATTGAATATGAAGAAAGGATACAGCCCTAGTGCCTACCTTTTATGATTTTCAACCATTCACTAACCACTTTTTCTGCTCTAAGAATTAAGAGCTTTGGAATACCAGTGTTTCACAATGTTATCCATAGTTTGGTATGATCTACATAATTGAAAGCATCTGCATGATCAATAAAGCACAAGTAAAGATCTTTCTGGTATTTTCTGTTTTCAGTCAAGATCTATCTAACGTCAGCATGAAAATCCCCAGTTCCACAACCTTCTGTTAATCCGGCGTGAATTTTTGGAAGTTCTCTGCCGATGTATTGTTGCAACCACTTTTAATTATCCTCAGCAAAATTTCACTTGCATGTCATATTAATGATATTGTTTGATGTTTTCACATTCCATTCAGTCACCTCTCTTTGTAATTAATAAGCACAAATACAGATCTCTTCCAGTCGTTTGGCCAGGTAGCTATTGTCCAAATTTTTCCAGTGCTCCATCAATTTGTTGAAAGATTTCAGCTTATATTCCATCAATTTTTGGAACCTTGTGTTTTGCCAATGCCTTCTGTGCAGCATGGATTTCTTCTGTTAGTATCAACAGTTCTTGATCATATGCTACCTCCTGAAATAGTTGACACTGACCACTTCTTTTTGATACTGTGACTCTCTGTATTCCTTTCATCTCCTTTTGATGCTTTCTGCATAGCTTCTGATAATTGTTACTCATCTCAAGGTCATCATAGCTTTGTAATCCTATATTCATGATAATTATTAAAATAACCAAATATTCAAATGTATGCACCAACCACTAATGCCAACTATGAAGAAACTGAAGATTATTATCAACTCCTGGTGTCTGAAATTGATTAAGCATGCAATCAAGTTGCACTGATAACTACTGGTGATTGGAATTCCAAAGTTAGAAACAAACAAACAAACAAAAAGAAAGATCAGTAGTTGAAAAATATGACCCTGGTAATATAAACAAGATATGAAATTACATGATAAAATTTTACAATGCTAACAATTCATTCATTACTAGTACCTTTCTCAAAAATATGAATGGCAACTATGCATTACGATCTTTCCAGATGGAATACACAGAAATCAGAGTACATTATGGAAAGAGTCAATGGACAAGATCAATATCATCAGTCAGAACAAGGTTTGGGTTGGGGGTCGACTGTAGAAAAGACAGTCAATTGCTCATATGCTAGTTAATGCTGAAGCTGAAGCAAAATAAAACCATTCCACCACAAGAATCAAAGCATGAATGCAGTGCAGCGAATTATTTCATACGACTCTTCTACCCATAGTAAAGTAGTATTCTGATGGATCTGGGTAACAGAAGGTGGGAGAAGTTAGGATGATATAATTCAGTTGTGAATGATTGTTAACAGAGCTAACTGTAATTGTAAAAAGCTGTAACTCCAACATGGGTATTAAATGAACCATCTTAAAAGCAGGAAGGGGAACCTCACTACCAACATAGAAGAGCCAGAAATGGAATGTATTCTTTGGACCCTGAGACATTAAACTTCTAGAACCCAAGGACAGAATGTTCTGGCAGCAGAAGAGCAGCAGCAGCAGAACCAAGAGCCAGAACAGAAGACAGAATAGTGGGATTCCCAGTCCACAGAGCCAGTAATGTTGAGTGACTGAGAAGGAAGTTTGCTTGCAGTGTGGGGTGCTTTGAGGCACTTAATTGGGGGAGCTAGGCTTTCTGACGCATGGAGCTAGAGCAGAATGCCTTCCAGCTGAGGTTTCTTGTGGAGTGGTATGTCCAGTTAGCATTTATCAGCAGCCTTAAAAGAATTTTGTTACATTGCTGGAACTGGGCAAAGGCCAGACCAGGGGGCTGTGGGACAGAGAGAGGCCTGTCTGTGAGCACAGCAGAGTAGAGGCTGTCCTGACTGGAAGAACTGTGCCCTGGATGTTTCTGACATTGAATTATAATCTGTTAACTTCCCTCATACACCCCGTAACCATAAGTATGGTGTGTGAGTTCTGTGTGACTGTTGCAGTAAATTATCAAACCTAGCTGAGTAGAATACTGGGGGAGGGATGGTTAGTGACATTTTTCAGCATATCCGAATTGAATTTAGAGACATTTCAAGAATAGATGACATGTTGAATGACTGAAGACCAGGTGAGTTGTGGGGTAAAAATCAAGGATATCATACATGAAGATAGCAAAAGGTTCTTACTGAAAATTCAGGAGAGAAAGAAAAGATCAAATAGATATCAGAAGAGAGAGTCTGAAACTTCTTTTGAATGCAGAGTAGCCAAACCAAAGGAAGAAATGATGAAGTAGCAGAGATGAACAGAAAATTTCAAAGGGTAGCACAAGAAGACAAAGTATAAAGAAATGTGTAGAGACCTAGAATTAGAAAACTAAAATGGGAGAGCAAGCTCAGCATTTCTCAAGGTGACAGAATTGAAAAAAATAAACTCAAGCCTCAAGTTGCAATATTGATTTCTGTGGGCAAAATGCTAAACAACATAGGAAACATCAAAAAAATATGGAAGTAATAAAAAGATACACTGTTCCAAAAAGAACTGTTTGACATTCAACCATTTCAGGAGGTAAGCATATGATCAAGTACTGATGATGATATTGAAGGAAGAAGTCTAAGATGCACTAAAGGCATTAGTGAAAAACAAGGCTCTAGGAACTGACAGCATATCAACTGAGATGTTTTCAGCAAGTAGATACTATGCTGGAAGTGCTCAGTATGATAGGAAATTAGGAAGACAGCTGATTAACTGATTAGAAGAAATGCGTATTTGTGCCTATTCTAAAAGGTGATCCAACAAAGAGCAGGAATTGTCAAACAATATCACTGATACCACATTCGAGTCAAACTTTGCTTAAGATAATTTTTACAGGGTTGTAGCAGTACTTTGACAAGGAACTGCCTGAAACTCAAGTTGGATTCAGAATAAGATGTGAAATGAAGGCTATCATTGTTGATGTCAGGTGGATCTTGACTAAAAGCAGCAGAGAACACCAGAAAGATATTTACCAGTGTATTATTACTGACTACACAAAGGCATTTGACTGTGTAAATCCATAACAAATTATGGATAACACTGTGAAGAATACAATCCAGAACAGTTAATTTGTGCTTATGAGGAGCCTGTAACCAGACCAAGAGGCATTCATACGAATAGAATAAGGGGATACTAGGTGGTTTTAAAGCAGTAAAGGGATGTCCCAGGGTTGTGTCTTTCGCCATTCTTGTTGGGTCTGTATGATGTTGTTGTTAAGTGCTATGAAATTGGTTCCAACTCATCGGGACCCTGTATAGGGTTTCTGAGGAGTGACTGGTGAATTCGAACTGCCATCCTTACATTTCAAACCAACCTGTGGTCAAGTGCTTACCCTACAGCATCGCTGAACAAATAATACAAGAAGCTGAATTATATGAAGAAGAACATGGCATCAGGATTGGTGGATGACTCATTAACCTGTGATATGCAGATGACACACTGGTGGATGACTCATTAACCTGCGATATGCAGATGACACAACCTTGCTTACAGAAATCAAAGAAGACTTGAATCACTTACTGATGAAGATCAAAGACGAAGATCAAAGACAACAGCCTTCAGGATGGATTACACCTCAACCTAAAAATCCTCACTACTATACCAATAAACAGCATCCTAATAAATAGAAAAAATATTAAAGTTGCCAAGGATTTAATTTTACTTGGACCTACAATCAATGTTCATGGAAGCAGCAGTAAAGAAACTGTATCATGTATTGCATGGGGCAAATCTGCTGCAAAAATCCTCATTAAAGTATTAAAGAGTCAAGATGCCACTTTGAGGACTAAGTGGACCTGATCCAAGCCATGGGATTTTCAATCACCCCTTATGCATGTGAAAGCCCCACAATGAATCAGGAAGACAGAAGAATCAATCCCTTTGAATTATGGTCTTTGCAAAGAATATTAATATGCTATATGCAGTGCCTGGGAAAAAGATGAGGCTTTCTGCTCCCGTAAAGATTTACAGCCTTGGAAACCTTGTACAGGGTCGCTATGAGTCGGAACTAACTCCACGGCACACAATAACAACAACATATGCAGTGTCAAAAGAAGGAATAAATCTGTCTTAGAAGAAGCACAGTCAGAATGATCCTTAGAAGTGAGGACAATAAGATTTATCTCTTGGAGATGTTATCAGTAGGGGCCAGTCTTTGGAAAAGGATATCATGATTGGTAATGAACAGAGACAGCAAAAAAGAAGACCCTCAATGAGCTGTATTGACACAGTAGCTGCAATAACAGACTTAAGCATTATAAAGGACTGTGAAATGGCAAAGGACTGGGTAGTGTTTCATTCTGCTGTACATAGGGTTACTATGAGCAGAATTGACTCAATGGTACCTAACAACTAACAACCCTTTCTTTTGCTTTAAATAACAATGTTGTTTTGTTGTTGTCAGGTGTCATCAAGTTGGAACCAACTCATAGCGACCCCATGCACAGTAGAATGAAACAATGTCCCATCCTGGGCCAACCTCACTACCGCTGCCACACTTGACGCCATCAATGATGCCACCTGGCTGATC
>NW_006408739.1:1809237-1811184 GCF_000296735.1 Chrysochloris asiatica
GCATGGAGGACTCTAGATTCATCAACTAAGAAGAGAAGGACTAAGAACTGGTGGCCGGAGCAGACTTGCAGAATGTGCCCTTTGGAGATGTAATTAACCTCTTGAAATCTACATTCATAAGTCATTTCTCCAGTCAAAGAAATGTCATTTGTTCCTCATCAACTTCATGTATGTTGTTGTTACGTACCATGGGAGTCAGTTCCGACTTATAGTGATCCTGCACAGGGTTTCCAAGGCTGTAAATCTTTACGGGAGCAGAAAGCATCATCTTTTTCCTGAGGAACAGATGGTAGTTTCGAACTGCTGACCTTGAGATTAGCAGCCCGTTTCATAACCATTATGCTACCAGAGCTCATTAACTTCATGTATACAACCTAACATTTAAGACCTCCTTGATTTCTGCCCTACTGTGTCTTCCCAACTCTATATCCTATATTTGTTTGTACACCCAATTTTCATTCTGGGTAATCTATGTAACTCTTTATTCTTCAACTCATATTGTATAGCTTATATGAAATACCTTTCCTCTTTCTCTCTACCTACCGAAATTCAATCTGTTTTAGGCTCCAAATTAATTTTTTGATCAGGCCTTGCATTCATTACAGTCTACCATGATTTCTACTCTTATTTTATACTCTATTTTCTGATAGTTCTTATATTGCATCATTTATTTTAAATTTAACTATATTTTGCTATTCTTAATTGTATCATGTTTCCCCCACTAAACTGTCAATTCTTGATAGATTTAGCATTGATCTAAATCTTAAATTTTTCAGTGTGTTGGATTGTTTTTTCTTGTTTTGATACACTCTTAGTACATAGAACAATATGCTTAGCATATTAGAAGTGATAGATAAATATGGTTGCATTAAATAATGTAACTACATTACTGCTGAAGCCATCCATTGGAAAAACAGACTGGGGTAGAACTAAGACAGGGTATTAAGCCCTACCCTACCTAAGTAACAGATTTTAATCCATGTAGAAGCCACGATAAATATATTGTGAGTGGATACATTTATGAAAATTTTGAAATTCATTCCCTTTCTGGCTTCTGTATTTCACTAACACAGGGTTTCCTCATCCTCAGCACAACTGACAATTTGAGCAGAAAACAACAACAAATCTTGGTTAGTGACGAGTTTCCTTGAGCATTACTGGACAGCATTCCTGTCCTCTACCCAACAGATGCCGGTAGTACCCCCAAGGGTAACTAACAAAAATGTGTCCAACTATTGCCTAATGTTCCCTCTAGGGAAAACTTGCTACCTGCTAAATCCAGCTCATTGGGGCGTTTATTTTTTACCTTTTTTCTTTTTTTTTTCACCCCAATAGAATATAAATATATAGATAAGGCAATTAAAATTATAACCCTAATGAGTTAAACTTGGTTCTTTTGTCTTGTTTAGTCTTTGATAGCATTGTTACTACAAATGCATGTGGCTGACATATAATATGATACTTCAGTGCTCTTCAGATTTATAACTTCAGTAACTTATAATTTCTAAGACAAATTGTCAGAATTTTGAATTAGCTTTAGAAAGCAACCTAGATGAAACACTAAGTGGAGAATAGGGAAAACACAGGAATAGAGAGAAATCAAAATAATAAACTGAGCAAGATACAGTCTTAATTGTCAACGTTTCCCAATGTAAAACATTTCCATACTATTTATTCAAGTATATATAAGTTGTCTTATGTGTGCATATTGTTGTTATTTGCCATAAAGTTGGGTTTGACCCATAGTGACCCTCTATAGGGTTTCCGAGGAGCAAGTGTTGAGCTTGAATGCTGACCATGCAGTTCAAATGACTTTGCAGTCCAACACATTAATCCACAGAGCCACAGCAATGCAAAATCTCAATAGAATATTTAAAAAGGCAGAGCTTGATGGTGGCTTAGGGAGAAGTGCAGTACAGACCTCTGCCAACAATAACACAGAATACC
>NW_006408739.1:1812703-1828055 GCF_000296735.1 Chrysochloris asiatica
GCCAAAACAAAGATATTCCATCAGAATAAGTGACGGAGAGAGTGGATACAAAGGGGTAGTTTTAGGAAATTTGTCTAGTGATAGAACTGTTCCTTAAATGATTAGTAGTTACATGAATTGACACAAGTTCTAAAATTTATAAGTACTACATTACACTCTTATCCACCATGCCTGTAACACTCAAAAAGTAGATTTTATTGCATATGTTAAAATTTTAAATTACCCGTTCTAAAGAAAATCTATTTAATACAACACTGAAAGACTTTATCCTTTATGTAAATTTTTAATAAAAATAAAGCAGGAGTTACAACATGGTAGTCTTTAGTTTGTTCAAGAATTTTGTAAATTTGAGTGAACATTTAAAACTAGGCAATTTCACATAAAAATATAGTCTTCATATTTTCATTTAAAAACAAAACAAACCTAAAACTAAAAATATCTAGCAAAATCAGTCAATTTTATCACAGGCCAATTGTTTTTATTAAGTGCTATCAAGTCAGTTCTGACTCATCGTGATCCTATATAGGATTTCCAAGGAGCAGTTGTGGGTTTGAACTCGGATTTAGCAATCTAGTGTTTATCCTACAATGCCACAACAGGATTCTCCACAGACCAATACTCGCTGAGAGTGTTATTGTTGTTGAGTGCCATCGAGCAGATTCGGACTTACAGAATCCCTGGACAGAGTTTCTGAGTACTTAGTGGGTATGTGCCGCTGACCTTGTGGTTAGCAGTTCAGTACTTATCCCACAGCAGCATTTCACTTTGATATGTTTGAGGCAAGCAACATCTTTGCTCACCCTCATGTAATGAACTGACATCTGTTTAACTTTACTTTCATATTACTTACTTTGTCGCTTGTTGCAGAATGGTCTATCAAAATTTTGTGTTCCTCATTCCACAGGATAAATTTATTGCTAGAAAGTGGCTATACAGCCAGGGACTACATTTCCCAATCTTCATTGGATCTACATATGGTCATTAGACTGCCTGTCAGCAACTGAACGTCAGAGTGATGTATACCACTTTCAAGCAGGAGTTTTTAAGAAGTGTACTTTTTCTCCCCTCCTGCCACCTGGATGGAGTCCTGGTATGGCAATGCTAATTAAAGTGCCAGACTGCAACGTCAGTTAAAACCAAAAGGTTGGCACTTCAACCTCACCAGCTTTTCCTTGAACACCCTATACAGGGTCACTAGGAGCCAGAACTGACTTGACAGCACTTAGCAACAACAACAACAACAACCTGGATAAGTACTGGAACTGCTAACCACAAGGTCAGTGGTTAAAACCCACCAGTCACTCCTTGGAAACTCTATAAGGGTCCCTGTGAGCCAGAAATGACATGACAGTACTTAACAACAACCACCGGGAAGCGAGAAGCCTTGGTGGCATGGTGAGTTACATGTTGGACTGCTAACTGCGAGGTCAGTACTTGAGTGCCAGGCGCTCTGTGAGAGAGAGATGAGACTTTCTCTTCCCATGAAGAGTCTCGGAAACCCTTCAGAGGGTTAATATGAGTTGAAACACAATTGATGGCACACAACCACCACCATTTGGAAGCAAAGGTCTCCAAGGTATTAAGTAATGATGGAACCAAAAGACACATTGGACTTGCTGTTGTTAAGTGCCTTCAAGTTGGTTCCAACTCATAGCCACCCTATGTACCACAGAATGAAACACCCACACAATCTGCACAATCCTCACAATTGCTGCTGTGCTACACTCACAAGTCCACTGTTGCTGCCACTGTGCCAATCCACCTCATTGGGGTCTCTCTCTTTTTCAGTATCCCTCCACTTTACAAAGCATGATGTCCTTCTGTGAGGACTGGTCCTTCCTGATAATATGTCTGAAGTATTAGAGATGAATTCAGGCCATCTTGACTTCTAAGGAGAATTTTCTGGCTGTAACTCTTATCAACACAGATTTGTTTTTCTGGTAGTCCATGGTATTTCTAATATTCTTCTCCAATCCACAACTGTGTCAATTCTACGGTCTTCCTTATTCATCACCCAACTTTCACATGCATATGAGACTACTGAAACTACTAAGGCTTGGTCAGATACACTTTAATCTTTGCTCTTCATCACTTTAAAGAGGTCTTGTGTAGCAGATTTGTCTAATGAGATATGTTGTTTGATTTCTTGACTGCTGCTTCCATGAATGCTGATAGTGGATCCTAGCAAAATATAGTCTTTGACAACTTCAAACTTTTTTCCATTTAACTTGGTGTTATTTATTGGTCCAGTTGTTAGGATTTTTTTCTTTTTTTTTTCGTTCATCTTTACACTGAGGTGCAACCCATACCAAAGCCTGTGGTCTTTGATCTTCATCAATAAGTATTTTAACTCTGCTTCACTCTCAGTAAGCAAGGTTATGTCATCTGCGTATCGCAGGCTGTTAATGAGTCTTCTTCCAATCCTAATGCCATATTCTTCTTCATATAATCCATTTCTTGGATTATTTGTTCAACATGCAGGTTGAATAAGTATAGTAAAATAATACAATCTGGGTGCAAGCCCTTCCTGATTTTAAATCATTTAGAGTCCTGGTGTGGCAATGTTGGTTAATGTGCTGGACTGCAAAGTCGCTGTGAACCACAAGGTCGACCATTCAAGTTCACCAGTAGCTCCTAGGAAACCCTACACAGGGTTGCTTTGGATCAGAACTGACGCAGGGGCACTTAACAATAACAACTACAATTCAGAGGTAACTGAGACAGGAAGATTTATTTAGTGATATTCTGAAATTATAAGTACTTCCATCTTTCTAAACTATGAGACTAACTGTCTTATTCTTTCCAAAGTCCAGTATCAGTGGTACACCTAGCACCTAAATATTTAGATGGTAATTCTGAGTGCAGAATAAGAATCTGAGGATATTCTCCCCAGTGCAAATGGTTTATACATTCTGCTGCTAACTGAGAGGTTAGATGTTTGAGTATATCTAGAGGCATCGCAGAAGAAAAGTCTGGTCATCTGCTTTTGAAAAATCAGTCACTGAAAACCTATGAAGCGCAGTTCTACTCTGACATATATGAAATCTTCATGAGTCACAACTGACTCTATGGCAACTATTTTCTATTTTTTGTATCACTTTTATTAATACTTGAATATGATAATTTAAAAAGATTTACCTTTTCTAGCACATTTAATAATTATATTATTCTAAATATGGGATAATTATTTTAATTTCATGACTTCACACTTTAGAAACAAATATAAAACTGGGTAGCAGTGATAGGATACAATAAGAAATTGGTGACTTCATAGTCAGTATTTATAGGCTCAGTAGAAAAACAAAGTGAGAAATATTCACACAGAACCTAATGTATTGAAAAAAACATGCTATGCTAGGTCGTTGGTTCAAACTCATTAGTTACTCCTTGGAAACCATATACAGTGTTGCTATCAGCTGGAACTGACTTGACGGCACTTAACAACAACAGCAATGCCATTAAAAATAGAGTTTTGGTGTAGTGATGCAGGATAATCACTGGACTCTTCACCACAAGATTAGAAGTTCAAACCCACCTGATGATCCTCAGAAACCCTATACAGGGTTTCTTATGAGTAAGGAACCGACTTGATGGTGTGTAACATCAACAATTGTTGTTGTTGTGCCGTCAAGTTGGTTCCAACCCATAGTGACCCTGTACAGAGTTTCCGAGGCTGTAAATCTTTATGGGAGCAGAAACCCTCATCTTTCTCCCATGGAGTGGCAGGAAGTTTCGAACTGCTGACTTTGCAGTTCGCAGCCCAATTCGTAACCACTACTCTACCAGAGCTCCTTTAACATCAACAATAACACACTATTAGAGTGCCAGACAATGAGTTCCTCAGGTTGAAAGAAACTCAAAATCAAAAAGTCCTGTATTTTAACTAATTTCCTTCATGAAACAATAATCCGTGAAGAAAGAAACCAATAATATTACTTCCCCATATTTATTTCTTCTTTTATTGCTCTAAGGAAGAATAATAATGGCAGTCATCTCATATAACTGCTCAACAGTAAAAATAAACCCAGCTAGCAGCAGCTATATCATGTCTAACTGTTCAGACTATAAAGATAAAGGTTGCTTTCCATGTTAAGTGCTGTCAAGTTGGTTTGGATTCATAGCAACACTGTATAGGGTTTCCAAATATAAGCTGATGGGTTTAAACCCCCGACCTTATGGTTGGCAGTCAAGTGTTTCTCTGACAGCACCACATAAGGGCTCCATAAATAAAGGTTGTTTAATGGCATCGAGTTGATTCCGACTCAAAGCAACCTCATATAGTGTTTCCAAGGAGCGGCTGGTGGGTGAGTTTGAACCACCAATCTTGTGGTTCAAACCAACCTTGAGGTGGAATACTTATCCTATGGCACCACACCAGGATTCCACAGATAAAGGTTGCTACTGTTAAGTAATAACATTGTTGTTGTTGTTAATTGCCATCGAGTCGGTTCCGACCCATAGCGACCCTGTACAGGGTTTCCGAGGGTGTAAAACTTTACGGGAGCAGAAAGCCTCATCTTTCTCCCGCAGAACAGCTGGTAGTTTCAAACTGCTGATTTTGCAGTTCACAGCCTGATTCATAACCACTACGCTACCAGAGTAGTTGGCTATAAGTCAGATTTACATAGTTATGCCTCTTTGTTATTAAAAGTAATATTCAATTAAAATAAAGAATATGAAATTAATTTCAACTTCAAGAGTTTCATACACAATTCATTCTTGAAGGCTTGAATAGAAAGTACTTTTCTGTGCATATGCTGTTGTATGCAGATTATTGCATAGAAAATTAGACTGAAAATGATAACTTGTTATAGGAAAAAAATCCAGTTTTAATAAAGTAATTCAATAAGTGGAATATAAAAATGATTATAGTAAGCAATTGAACTCACTGTGCACATTAGCACTACTCTGGATAATCTGTGGGATAAAATGTGATAATTTACAGCTCCAAGAAGTATGAGATCTCTACAGAAATTTAAAAACAAAAATGTGTATATAGGCATATCATATATATACACATACATACATACACACATGGGAACTTCAAAAAGTTCATGAAAAAATGTAACTAAAAGATAATGGAATTTTTCCACAAACTTTTACTTCCCCTCCTGTGTATGTGTGGCTGTATCTATAATTCCCCTCCTGTGTTTGTGTGGCAGTAATCTATAATTTCCCTCCTGTGTATGTGTCGCTGTATCTACATTGATATACCTACCACTTGTGTCTGCCAGTTTGTCATAATGTGGTAGAGTCTGAATAAGGAAAAGTGTATGTCACAGTTGTATCCTTTCACCCTGAGATTTATTCAATCTGTATACTGGCCAAATAATCAGGAAACTAGACTATAGGAAGAAAGTGATATCAGGATTGGAGGAAGACTCATTAACAAACTGTGATATGTAGATGATACAACCTTGCTTGCTGAAATCAAGAAGGACTTGAAACACTGACTGATGAAGATCAAATAAAGCATACAGCCTTCAGTATGGATTACAACTCAATATAGAGAAAACAAAAATATTCACATCTGGAATAATAACCAGCATCATAATAAATGGAAAAAAGATTGAAGTTGTCAAAGATTTTCATTTTACTTGGTTCCATAATCAATGCTCATGGAAGCAGCAGTCAAGAAATCAAAAGACATAATTGCACTGTGCAAGTTTGATTCCAAAGAGCTCATAAAAATGTTAAAGAGCAAAGATGTCACCTTGAGGACTACGGTACACCTAACCCAAGCACTGATCTGGACTTCTAACTATAAGGTCAATAGTTCAAATCTACCAGTCATATTGCAGGAGAAAAAGGAAGCTTTCTTGTCCTATAAAGATTTACAGCCTCAGAAACCCTATACAGGTTCACTGAGTTGGAGCCAACTTAAAAGCACATAACTACCACCAGTACAAGTGATAGTATTTTCAATTGCCTCATGTGTATGTGAAAACTGGACAATGAATAAGGAAGACCAGAGAAGAACAGATGCATCTAAATTGTGGTATTGGTGAACAATGTTGTAAGTTCCATGAACTTCCAGAAGAACAAATAAATCTGTCTTAGAAAGAAAACAGCCAGAATTCTCCTTGGAAGCAAGACTTTGTCTCACTTACTTTGAACATACTATCAGGAGAGACCAGTCCCTGGAAAAGACCATCATGCTTGGTAAAGTGTAGAGCAGACGAGAAAAGAGGAGGGTCCTCAAGGAGACGGACTGACACAGTGGCTGAAACAATGGGCTCAGATGGCACAGGTCAGGCAGTATTTCATTCTGTTGTACACAGGGTCACTATGAATTGTAACAGACTCCATGGCACTTAACAACAACAACAACAACATTAACAACATTCCTAGCACTTTGCCAAATTTCTTAAAAGTTCTTTTCACTTACTTCTTAAAAGCTCTCTTTACTCACCTCTTATGCAAGTGTTTCATACCTCGGCTAGTTAGTCAGCTAAAATCTCTTTTCCTGTTTAAAGTGCACACCAAAACTTATCTCTTCCCTATTCTGTTCTTTCCCCTTTCATTTCCTTTGGCCACCTCTTTACTATGCAAAGCATTCTAACATAGTTTTGGCTTTTCCAATATGCCTCTCTACTACCTATTATTCCCAGAGGTGTTTTGAATATGGGAAGGCTATGAAATGATGTCCTCGTGTGGTGCTGTGGGTTAACGCACCAGACTGCAAAGCCATTTGAACTGCAAGGTCAGTGGTTCAAGCTCACCAGCTGTTCCTCGGAAACCCTAAACAGGGTCTGTGGGTCGGAACAGACTCTATGGCACTTAACAACAACAATATGAAATGATGTAAATACATTATATGTTTTTATCTTTGCCATTTATGGCTCGATGAAGACAAAGTGGGAGAAATACCTGAAGGAAGGAAAATATGCACAAAAGCACAAAGGTAGAAAATAAGTATTATGCATGTAGAAACCAAAAGGCTGCAAATTAAGAATGAGGCTGAAGGTTAGCAGAAAATAAGAATATGTAAATAAGGAAGGGATAAATTATAGAAATACTGAGAACACATTATAGTTTTTAAACCAAAATGAAAATAACTTTTAGAAAAACAGTAAATTTAAAGACAGAAACTAAAGGTAAAGTGTATTATTTTTTAAAAATAGGTGATAAGGAACTGCCAGGGTAATGGAGAAACAAGAAAAATGAAAAGACATTCTGTAACTTACTTCATTTCTGATATGAAATAAATGAGAATTAATAATTAATGATAGATGTCATGCTGTTAAAGCAACTAGACAAGCAGTGAAGATGAAATTTTAAAAATTCACAGGTATTACTGTTGTTGTTGTCAGGTGCATCGAGTCTATACTGACTCATAGTGACACTATGCACAACAGAACGAAACACTGCCCTATTCTCACAATTGTTGCCACACTTGAGCCCACTGATGCTGCCACTTTGCCAATCCATCTCACTGGGGATCTTCCTGTTTTTCTCTAACCCTCCACTTTACCAAACATGATATCCTTCTCCACTGACTGGTCCTTCTTGACAATATATATGAAGTATGAGAGATGAAGTTTGGCCATCCTAACCTCCAAGGAGCACTCTGGCTGCACTTCTTCCAACACAGATCTGTTGTTTCTTTAGGCAGCTCATGGCACTTTCAATATTTGCCTCCAACACCATAACTCAAAAGCATCAACTCTTCTACCGTCTTCCTTATTCACTGTCCAGCTTTTACATGCATATGAGGTTATTTGAAAATACCATGGCACCTTACTCCTCAAGTTGACATCTTTGCTCTTCAACACTTTAAAAAGGTCTTGTGCAGCAGATTTGTCTAATGCAATACATCATTTGATTTCTTGAATGTTGATAGTTGATCCAAGAACGAAATCCTAGACAACTTCAATCTTTTCTCCGTTGATAAGAATGTTGTTTATTGGTCCAGTGGTGGGGATTTTTGTTTTTTTGACATTGAGATGTAATCCATACCAAAGGCTGTGTTCTTTGATCTTCATCAGTAAATATTTTAAGTCCTCTTCACTTTCAGCAAGCAAGGCTGTATCTTCTGCATATCGCAGGTTGTTAATGAGTCTTCCTCCAATACTGATACCATGTTTTCCTTCATATAACCCAGCTTCTCAGAATATCTGCTCAGCATACAGGTTGAGTAAGTATGGTGAAAGTGTCACACACCTTTCTTAATTTCAAACCATTCAGTGTTCCCATGTTTTGTTAGAACAACTGCCTCTTGGTCTATGTACAGATTCCTCATGAGCACAATTAAGTGTTCTGGAATACTCATGCTTTGCAATGTTATCCATTGCTTGTCATGATCCACACAATCGAAAGCCTTTGCGTAGTCAATAAAGCACAGGTAAACATCTTTCTGAATTCTCTGCTTTCAGCCAAACTCCATCGGATATCATCAATGATATCCCTTGTTTCACAGCCTCTTCTGAATTCGGCTTGAACCTCTGCAATTTCTCTGTCAATGTATGCTTGCAGCCGTTTCTGTATTACCTTTAGTAAAACTTTACCACATGGGATATCAAAGATATTTTCTGATGATTTCCACATTCCATTGGGTCACCTCTCTATGGACTGGGCACAAATATAGATCTCCTCCAATCAGCTGGCAAGATATTTGTCTTCCAAATTTCTTGGCATAGATGAGTGACTGCTTTCTGTGCTGCCTCACTTTCTTGAAAGATTTCAATTTTTATTCCATCAGGTATTATTAGGTACCATTAAGTTAGTTTTGAATCATAGCAACTCTGCGTACAACATGACAAAATACTGTCTGGTCCTGCACTATCCTATCACAAACGTTGACTGTTTGAGCCCACTGATGTCAATCCATCTGGTTGAAAGTTTTCCTCTTTTTTTCACAGACCCTCTAATTTAATAAGCATGAGTTGAATAAAATAACAGCTCTCTTAAAAGATATAAGGCAGTACTTATATCTTAAACATTCTTTTCTATTATTATCAAGTGGTCCAGAACAAATCTAAAAAGCAACCATGCTGTTGTTGTTAAATGCCATCAACCATAAGTAATGTCAAGTCTGGAGTGCCTGATTGACATAAAAAGGTCCAAGTCCACCCAACAGCACCCCAGAAGAAAGGTCTGTTGATCTATCTATTCCAGAAAAGTCAGCCACTGAATACCCTATGGAGTCCAATTCTAGTCTCATACACATGAGGTTGCCATGAATCAGAATTGACTGCATGTCAACCAATAATATCAAATTGATAGAAACAAAATTGAAAAAATGAAACTATAAGTAAAAATTCATAAAAAATCATATTCATATGGATAACCATTTTCTATCATCATGTAGAAAAGTCAACTTCTGTTAATTTTATTATGTTAAACATAGATACACAAACATCTTTAACATAATAATAAAAATAATCTTCTGATGAATGTTGCAAATTAGCACCATTTGTTACTAGGAACCATCGTACACACCATGAATTTTTGATATAATAGGCCCTACAGGGATCGGTTCATAACTAAGAGTTGTAGGGTTGCACATAAGTCAGATGTTCCTATTTGGGGACTGCCAGTATTTACATTTTATTTTTAAAATAAATAGTATATTAAAGTTATATTCAAAATTCTCAAATTAGAAAAATATAGTGAAAACCTTTCCTCGTTACCCTGTCATACCAGATTCCTGTATTGCTCTATGCATATAACAGAAATATCTATACACTTTTACACAAGTACAAGGGAGTTTCAAAAAGTTTGCGGAAAAAAATCCATTATCTTTCCATTTTACTTTTCCACAAACTTTTCAAAGCTCCTCATACATAAACTGTTCAGCAAATTTTGTTAAGTCATTAAACTAAAACTTGCATAAACTTTCTAAAAAGATGACTTTATATAATGAATATCTCTAGTTCTTAAATACTCTTTCTTAAAAAATACTCAATTTTAGTTCAAGTCAAGAATACCACTGAGCTTTATTTCTTCATATACCTATGTTTTTCTTGGATTCCTTCTACCTTCAATGCACCTCACATACACACACACACACACACACACACACACACACTCAACTTACTCTTGCTTTACCCGGTTTTCATCACCTCCCCCCCATGTCATTACGAACTGTATTGGTTTTAAGGTAATAATTTAAAAAATAAAGAATTAAACTCAACCATTTTTGCATGATATTCAAGAAAATAACTAATTTAGGTAATTCAAAAACAACTATGTGCCGTTACTTTCTCAATTGTCACTGATTTCTATTCCTTCCTTGCAAAGTTAATTAAGAAATACGGCTCCTCTGTTTTCTTTGATATGATTCATATCTAAATGAACACACTTAAACAATTACATGCTCATTATCAAAAGGTAACTACTATTTTCAGTACATGTGAAATAATCAAAAGTAATAATCATTTATGTATAGATTTTAAATTGTAAATATGTAGATAATAACATTGGTCAATCCAACACTTCTCACATATGCAATTTAGTGTTAGTAATTTATTTGGTGGTGCAGCAGTTAAGTGCTAGACTGCTAACTAAAAGGCTGGTGGTTTGAACGCACAAATTGCTCTGTGGAAGATGACAATCTGCTTCTATAATGATTGTTGCTATTAAGTGCTGAAAATTTTGGAGTGAATCTGAAATGCTAACCTTGTGGTTAATAATCTACTTCTTATCCTATAGTGTCATGCCAGTACTTGAAAACCCTTTGAGGCAGGATGGTTGTACTCTGTTCCAATAGGGTCACTATGAGTCAGAATTAACTCAATGACCTCGGGTTTGGGTTTTGGTAAATTCAACTTAATTTTACAATCATCTCCTAGTTAATGAGGAGCTAGGTATATGGTGGACTCCTGGTGTAGCACTGAAGGATAAGCACTGGACTGTGAACCACAATGTCTGAAGTTCAAACCCAACAGCTGCTCCTTGGAAACTCTATACTGGGTTACTACGAGTCAAATTGATGGAGCTTAACAACAGTAAACACAGGCATATGATATGAAGTTAATATACCAATCCAAGAAAATAACAACAAATAGCTCAAGATCAAAATGCATCACTTATAAATCTATGTGCCCATGTTGTTGTTAAGTGCTAAGGAGTGGGTTCCAACTCATAGTGGCCCTGTATAGGGTTTCCGAGAAGCAACTGGGGGATTTGAAGAGCCGACCTTGTGGTTCGCATCCAGTGCTGACCATATAGCACCACACTACGAGTCCTAGAGTGCTCCAGACTGAAACCATGGACGTAACAGCATTATCTGCTTACAGTATTAGAGTCTGTAGGTGCTCAGCTTTACTCAGTCCATGGGCCTAGATGCCCACAGCTGCTCTGTCGCTCTATGCCAACACCTCTGCCTGTGCCGCAGCCTCTTCTGCTCGTCAGTATTCCTTTTTTATTTAGCATTATTTTCCCTTTTCAAAATCTATTACGTTCTGGTCTGTCAACTCCCCGTCTTCATGACCTAGGAGCTTACTCCCCACCAGTGATGTCCAGTTCTACACTTAGCGTTCTTGCCATATGGCCAATCTCCCTACTGATCTCATCCAAAATATTATTAGTATCAAATGCTTGTAGCGTGTACATATAGCTCAGCAGGTTTTTGGTTTTTTTTGTTTTTTCATATCCTCTGTTTCTTACTTATTTAGTACTGCTATAACTGAAGTACCACATGTGGATGGCTTTACCAAATCTAATTAAAGTTTCTCAGAGTTTGGAGGACAGAAGTCCAAATTCAGAGTACAGGCTCTTGGCAAAGGCTTTCTCTTTGTCTCCTATTAGCATCAGTAGGTACAGTATTTCTTCATCTTGGCATCAATCTTCTCCTGGACTAGGAGATTCACAGTGCAAAGAATCCAGATTCAAAGGATACACTCCACTGTCAGATCCTCTATTTTGGTAGTAAGCTCATATCACTTCTCTCTCCTTCTATATCTCAAAAAAGATTGACTCAGGATATAACTTAATCTTGTAAGGCTGCATCTGATCTCATTAACCTCACAAAAGTAAGGATTTACAACATAGGATAATTACATCACATCATGTTTATCAATCAAATCATATCATGAGGTTGATTGTGTCATATTAGATCTCACCATGGAAGCGATAATTTCATCTTAACTGCTAAGGCAGGGAGAATTGTGACCTAGCTAAATTGACATAAACCCTTAACTATCATGTCTTGCATGCATTGTCCTGTAACTTCCTCTCAAGAAGATGCAATGTTCCAATACATGATGGTGGAAGTGCAGCTTCATTGGAATTCGAATACATCATATGTCAGGGACTACTAATATTCATAATTATTATATGCATAGACATCTACAAGCCCTCAATAAGTAATTGTAAAGTTGATATGTAAGTCAATTTTTTAAAATCAAGTACAGAGGGCGGGGCTTAATGGCGGCTCTGGTGGAGGTGCAGTGAAGTTCGCCATAAGCAATAACACAGAATACCAGGCAAAGCAGATCCAGGTCAGAGCTCCAAAACTCGGAACCACAGAGATAGGAATATTTTAAAGGTTTGAAGGCTTATAGCTTGTGGAGTTTGGAGCTGAAGTAAAAAATCATGCACATTTGAATCTGCAGGGCTGGGCTCAGAGGCCCAAGCCAATATCCTGGGAGAGACGAAGCGGCAAGACGAAACAGGGGGAGCAGAAACACCACAGAAAAATGCCATGGGAACCTTGGGACAAAGGTGGACAATATAATTTGTCAGTTTTGTTTTGATCTGATTTTCTTTTTTTCTTAGGTATCTGGTAATTGGCAGGCTCACTGTTTACCTACCTCCATTCTGGTGAATAGAGGGAGAGCCTGAGCCGAGTGGTCACTCCCCACCCTCACCGTTGGTAGGTTCTTCTGCCACGCATGCGCACAGACACTCAGCCCAAATGGAGACCCTGAACATTTATTATCTGTTTCTTTTTTGTTCCATTTTTTATGACGATAGGGAAAGAGAAGGAGAGGGCTGAAGGGAGGGAAAGAGAGTTTAAAGGCAAAAAAGGCCAAAGTTAGCTTGGAGCCTGAGGTATAGCATAACAACCAACACTAGCAACATGGAATCTCTCGGGCAGCTTTAAAATCAGGAACTTAGGACATTAAAGTCATACTCATATTAAGCTACACATTTTTTATTTATTTATTTATTTATTTATTTATTTTCCCTTCTTTTCCTTCTCTCCCTCCTCTCCCTTTTCTGTGATAAGAGACTGCACTGCAGTATTCAGTCTTGTTTTTGTTGGTGCTGCTTTTTAGTCTTTTTTCTTTCTTTCTTTTTCTCATTTCCCCCCCACACTGGTGTTATTTTACTGTTATATAGCCCCCCCCTTCTGCATTTGGAGGACTCATTGTCTCCCAGGAAGAGTCAGCAACCGCTGCCATATAGCCAAGCTACAATCACACTCTATAAAACACCAAAACCCAGGCAAGAACCAACACCAACTGCCATATATCAGGGAAACAGACAACACCTGTGAAAGTTACTCTGAGTTAAACAATAAGAAGAGTGAAAAGGGAAGACCACATCCTAATCACATCTTCCTGGAACAAATAAGAAAGCATAAAAAATTACCAAAACACATACTCAATTAAGTATTAAGGCCACAGATAAACACTAAACATGTCCAAGAAGCAAAAGCAGATAACCATATCAGCACTTCCAGAAAAAAGATAAAATATATGCGACAAATGGCCTAGAAGTAGACCTGGACTCCATTCTGGAAGAAGGGCAGGCCTTGGAAATGCCTGAAAAAGAATTCAGAAAAACGATTATAAAATGTTTCAAAACACTTTACAATGGAGTTGAGAAAAATAAGGAAGAAGTCAGGAAAGTGCTATAGGAACAATCAAATAAGATAGATACAGCATTGGAAACAATTCAAAACCTACAGAAAGACATTCAAATGATCAATAACAAAACAACAGAAATACAGAACACTCTGAAAGGGAAGAGGAGTAGGATAGATGAGATGGAAGGCAGAATCACTGACTTGGAAGACAAATCTCTCAATACCACTAAGAAAGAAGAACAAACACAAAAAAGGATTAAAAAAAATCAGAAGAAGTTCTAAGATTCATGTTGGACAAAATGAGGAGGAATAACTTAAGAATTATCGGCATTCCAGGACAAGAAGAATCACACAAGTTCACAGAGGAAATAGTAGAAGAGCTTCTGGAAGAAAATTTCTCTAACATACTGTAAAGTGAAAACATAAACATTCAAGAAGCTCAACGAACTCCAGGAAGGGTAGACGCCAAAAGAAAATGACCAAGACATATCATAGTCAAGCTCTCCAAACTCAAAGATAAGGAGACACTTCTGAAAGCAGCCAGGGAAAACAGAAGTGTCACATACAAAGGCAAGCAAGTCAGATTAAGCTCGTACCTCTCAGCAGAAACTATGCAAGCAAGAAGGCAATGGGGAGACATATATAAAACCCTGAAAGAAAAAAATTGCCAAACAAGAATCCTGTATCCAGCAAAGCTATCAATCAAATATCATGGTGTAATCAAAACATTCCAGGATAAACAGAAGCTAAGGCATTTTACCAAAGCCAACCCTAAGGGAGTTCTGTGGACTGAGAACCAACAAGAACAGACAACAACCAGAGATTGACATACGTGGCAGCACCTCCTTGAAATAAGCCAACAGAAAGAAGAGTTGTTAACAGAACAAAACTATAAGAACAAACTCAGAGCATCTGGGAGGTCAGTCTGTGATCAAAACAAGTACAATGTAAAAGAAGGTAAACACGTAGGAACAGAGATCCAAATAGTGAGAAGATCAGGTCGATTACAGGATAAAATAGACTGTAATAAATAGAGAGAAAAGATAATGGACCATAAGGCAACCTCAAAGAAAATTAACACTTCACAACATACCAAGAGAATGAAAATCCAAGAAGAACATGAAATCATTAAAACTATGAAGAAATTCAGAAGAAAGAACACAAAAATCATGAACTCAGCAAAGGAAGGCAAACAGAACAAAGAAGCAGCAACACCACAAAAAAAAACAAAAACCATAATGGCAGCAATTAATCAATAACTATAGATAATTACACTGAATCTAAATGGATTAAATGCACCTGTTAAGAGATGGAGGGTGGAAGAATGGATAAGAAAACAAGATCCTTCAATATGCTGTCTGCAAGAAACACATCTCACACAAAGAGACAAAAACAGATTAAAAGTCATAGGATGGGGAAAAAAATATACCAAGCTAACTGCAATAAAAAGCGAACAGGAGTGGCAGTACTAATCTCTGATAAAATGAACTTTAAGGCAAAAAACAGCATAATAGATAAAGATGGACATTGTCTCATGATTAAAGGGACAATTGAACAAGATGAAATAACTACAATAAATATCAGTGCTCCCAATGA
>NW_006408739.1:1831731-1833607 GCF_000296735.1 Chrysochloris asiatica
GACTCGATGGCACTTAACAACAACAACAACAACAATGTTAAGATGCTAGGCTGTCTTTTGAATCATGGTTTTCCTTGCACTATATTATAAAACAGACACTGGAAGGGGAGAGAAAGGCATAGCCAGAAATATCACCATGGAAAGCTTGTAAGGGCATCTTCTGCCTATAACTGTTTGAATACCTAAAATGGGGGCTACAATGTGTCCAGTGAAAGAGGTTTAATGAGGAGCCTCTGCATTACATGGGTGGAAGCCCGAACCACATCCAGACCTTCAGAGACGGGAAATTTTCCTTTTGAAAGGACAAGCAGACCAGCCGGGAGCAGCTAGAAAACCAGAAGATACTTCTTGAAAGAAGGACCTACAGGAAAAATACAAAACAACAAGGGCAGTCCTACTGTTACCACAAGAACATGCAAGTTGTTTGCCCAGGAGACATCAAGGCAAGTGGTCGGGTCCTCTCAGTGCAAATTCTCTTCCAAGACAAAGACGCAAGGGAAATATACACTTTGATTGGCAACCACGCACGTTACCCATAAGGGGAAGTGACTGAAGATCAATGAAGTGGCGAGCTAAGCCCTACATCGTTCAGCCAACTACTGTGAACCCGGGTGGAGACCTGGTAGTCCAGCAGTGAGGCAAGAGCTGGGGACTCATGTGCTCAGAGTCAATGACACAGCCACAGAGTACTAGAATGCAGAGCAGGGCGGCCAGCCGATAAGAAGAGGGCGGACAGACGCAAGAACACCAACACTTGCAGATGATACCCACTTGATCTGACTTCAATGACTCGATGAACAGAGCTCAACCCGAAAAAGAAAGAAGAGGAAAAAGTGTCATCTGATATAATTCAATAAACATGATCTACACCTGTGAATGCAGTAGCTCAAAAGAGGAAACAAATCCCTGCTGCAAAAATTATTCCCACCCCCTCCACACAAAGAGTAGACAGGGATGGGCAACTTGGACATTGGCTACCCAAAATGGGGGGAGGGATACAAAGGTAAGAAGGGACTGGCTTACAAGCTTTCAAGAGGGAACCTATATACAAAGGACGTGGATGAAGGTAGAGTCTCCAGTGAATAGTAACCAGCCTGTCAAGGAAGGGCAGATGAAATGAAATACAGATGGGTCTCTTGTGATGCAATAGTGAATAATTGTTATCAGGACTGATTGTGAGGGTTAGAAACCTAAAGGTGGACATTTTGTAGCAAGGAGGGGAGTGATGAACTTTTCAATCTAGTAGCGGAGAACCCTGGGACCATCAATGGAGAAGAGCGGACAGTGGGATCCTACCCAGAAAAGCCGTGAGGCCTGAGATGGAGGCAGAGAAGACGACTTGAAGAGATGGAGTGGCTGGGAATTTGGGATACAGAGAGGGAAAGGGGCTGAGGACTGGGAGGGGTATGGGGGGGGGCAGGCAGGCCTGCAGGGTACACCATTTGGTTGGGTGAGGATGCATGGACAGTATGGTAATTATGCCAATGAAATGATGTATGATAGAATGAATGTAAAAATAATATTATCCCATGTAGACTTTCACACAATTCACAATAAAACATTTATATAACAAAAGAAAAAAATACATCATAATCAAGTGGGTTTCATATCAGGGATGCAAGGATGGTTCAACATTAGAAAAACTATCGATATCCACCATATAAATAAGAAAAAAGAAAAGAACCACATGATCATATCGATTGATGCAGAAAGGCAGTTGACAAAATCCAACATCCATTCCTGATAAAAACACTCAACAAAATAGGAATTGAAGGGAAATTCCTCAACATAATAAAGAGCATATATACAAAACCAACAGCCTACATTACTCTCAATGGAGAGAAACAGAAAGCCTTCCCTCTGCAAACAGGAAACA
>NW_006408739.1:1834167-1835412 GCF_000296735.1 Chrysochloris asiatica
AACAGATGTTGCTGGCAGAACTGGAAAATGATATGCAAAAGACTTAAAGAAGACCTTCATCTAACACATTATACAAAAACCAACTCAACATGGATTGAGGACCTAAATGTGAATCCCAGACCAGGCAGCACAGAACAAGATTATCACACAAGTCCACAGAGGATATTGTCTAAGAAATACTGGAAGAAAATTCCTCTAACATCCTCAACAGCGAAAAGATAAACATACAAGAAACCCAACAAAGTCCAGGAAGGGTGGACCCCAAAAGAAAATCACCAAGACATATCATAGTCACGCTCTCCAAACTCATAGACAAGGAAACGCTTCTGAAAGCAGCAAGAGAAAACAGAAGGGTCACATACAAAGGCAAGAAAGTCAGACTAAGCTCAGATCTCTGCAGGAATCATGCAAGCAAGAAGACAATGGGGAGACATATATAAAACCCTAAAAGAAAAAAATTACCAACCAAGAATCCTTTATCCATCAAAGCTATCAATCAAATATCATGGTGCAATGAAAACATTCCAGGATAAACAGAAGCTATGGGACTTCACCAAAGCCAAGCCTGTGCTACAAAACATCCTAAAAGGAGTTCTGTGGATGGAGAACCAACAAGAACAGACAACAACCAGAGACTGACGTATGTGGCAACACCCCCCTGAATTAAGTCAACAGAAAAAAGAATTGTTAACAAAACAAAACTATAAGAACAAACTCAGTGACTCTGGGAGGGCAGTCTATGACTAAAACAAGTGCACTGAAAAAGAAGGTGAACACGTAGGAAAAGAGATCCAGACAATGAGAAGGTCAGGTCGATTATAAGATAAAATAGACAGCACTAAATGGACAGAAAAGTTCAATGGACTATAAAGCAGAGGAAATTAACACTTCACAACATACCAAGAGAATGAGAATCCAAGAATACGAAAACATTAAAACTATGAGGAAACGCACAAGAAAGAATGCAAAAATCATGAATTCAACAAAGAAAGACAAACAAAACAAAGCAGCAGCACACGACAAAAAAGCAAATATAATGACAACAAATAATCAATACCATCGATAATTACACTGAGCGTACATTGACTGATGCACCTGTTAAGAGACGGAGGATGGCAGAATGTATAAGAAAACAAGATCCTTCAATATGCTGTCTGCAAGAGACACATCTCACACACAGAGACAGAAACAGATTAAAAGTGAAAGGATGGAAAAAAATATACCAAGCTAATTGCAATAAAAAGC
>NW_006408739.1:1841177-1843452 GCF_000296735.1 Chrysochloris asiatica
GAAATGATATACGATAGAATGAATGTAAAACTAATGTTCTCCCATGTAAACTATCATATAATTCACAATAAAACATTTTTTAAAAAATCAAGTACATGCCCGACAAATACATTTTTAGGAAATACTATCATGTACTCAACAAGATAATAGAACTATGGGTAAAGGAGGGAATAAGAGAATTTTTGAAATGTGTAATAGTTGGGGGGGGGGTTGTGTGTGACAAAAACCCACTGCTATTGAGTTGATTTCAACTGATAGCAAACTTATGCAAGGTTTCCTTGGCTGTAAATCTTTATGGGAGCTGAAAATCTCCTTTTTATCCAATGGAGTGGCTTGTGGATTCAAACTGCTGACCTTGAAGTTAGCAGCCCAATGCATAATCCACTCCACTGCCAATGCTCCATATAAGAAAGGGAAGGAGATATTAAACAGTTAATTGTATAAAGTTTAATACATTACAATTATAATAAGTTGATAGAAAGTTTTCAAGGTCAAGAGCCATAGTAAGCTCTGTCATGTCTTTGCTGGCTCATTCACTTGTCTAGAAGACACCATTTAAAACTGTTCCTTTGTTGTTGTTGTTGTTGTAGGTTTTTATTGTGAATTATGTGATAGTTTACATGGGAGAACACCAGCATTACATTAATCCTATCATATTTCGCTTCATTTTAATGATTATAATCCAATCGATGCATTATCAAACAAAAAAGGGTACGTGCAGCAAGCCTGCCCCCTGGCCACCAGCACACAGCCCTCTTCCTCCCTGAATTCAGAGCCACCAGCCGCTCCATCTCTCCATGTCATCATCTCTGCCATCACTGCTTCTGTGGGTAGGGTCCCGCACTCTGCTCCTCTCCCTTGATGGTCCTAGGGACCTCCACTCCTGGACTACACAATTGACCACTCCCCTCCTTTTGTTGCAAAACATTTCCAACCTCACAGTCAGTCCTGATAGCAATTATTCACTACTGTACCACAAGAGTATTATCCTCATCTCCTTTCACCAACCCCATCCAGGTGGATTAGAAACCACTCAGTGGAAATTCTACCTTCCTCTGCACCCCCTGGAACTAGGCTCCCTCTTGGAACCTGTAAGCCAGTCAATTTTTGCCTTGGTAGCCCTGCCTTTTGGGTAGCCAGTTTCTAAGTTGTGCCTCTCTGTCAACCCTACGTACAGAGAGGTTGGGAATGATCCTTGCTGTAAAGATTTATTCCCTCTTTTGAGCTACTACATCCACAAGTATAGGTCAAATTCACCAAATTGTAGCAGATTACGTTTCTTTCGGTTTCTTTATTCTTCTAGTAGAGTTCTGATCATCCAACCATTGAAGCCAGATTAAGTCGCTACTATATGGAGTCCTGGTGTGGTGCTGTGGGTTAATGCGTCAGACAGCAAAGCCGTTTGAACTGCAAGGTCGGCAGTTCAAACTCACCAGCTGCTCCTTGGAAACCCTATACAGGGTTGCTATGGGTTGGAACCGACTCGATGGCACTTAACAGCAACAGCAGCATCTACAAGTATGGGTATTCTTGTGCATCTTCCCTCACTTCATATCAACTGGACACTTCACTCTCCACTTTAGTTCTCTGTGGCTATGTCAATGTCTCCGGGCCCAGAAGACCCCAGGTCTTGCCATACTGCTGGCCAACCAGGTCTCAACCCAGGGTCACAAGAGTCTATTGAATGTGGTTGGACTTAGCTCACAACTTCATTGCTGTTTTTCCTCATTTCACCTTATCAATGACCAACGTTGCCACCAGCCAGACCACATGTCTGCTCGTATATTCCCCTTCGTCTTGGAAGGGGGTTTGCTCTGAAGGGACATGACCACTTGCCTTGATGGCTCCTGGGAGAACAGCTTGCTTGCTCTTGTAGTAGTCAATTGGACTGCTATTATTGTTTTTAATTTTTCCTGCCAGTCTTTTTTTCAAGAAGTATCTTATTTTCCTCTAGCCGCTCCAGGTTGGTCTGCTTGTCTTTTCAAGTGGAAATTTCCCACCTTAGAAGATTCTACATGGGGTTCAGGATTCCAACTATGGTCTTATGCAATGAAAAGGCTCCACTTGAAGCCTCTTTCACTTGGCAAGTTCTAGCATCATTTAAGGTATTCTAATAAGTTATAGGTTGAAGACAGACTTACAAGCTTTTCTATAGTGATGTTTCTGGCTCTTCCTTTCTCTCTCCTTCAAGTGTCAATTTTACAATGGTAGGCAAGGGAAACCAAGATTCAAAAGACAGCCAATCATCTTAACATTATTTCCCTTCTTTTACCCA
>NW_006408739.1:1844134-1845585 GCF_000296735.1 Chrysochloris asiatica
AAAGTCCCATATTGCTTTCCAGAGTGGTTGGACCATTTTGCAATCCCACCAGCAACGTAGAAGTGTCCTAGTCTCTCCCACATCCTCACCACCAGCATTTATTTTCCTCCACATTTTTTATCTTTGCTGTTATTGCTGGTGTGAGATGATATCTCATTGTTGTTTTGATTTGGAATTTTCTAATGCCAAAAGAACAAACAAATCTGTGTTGGAAGAATTGCAGTCACAGTGCTCCTTGAAGGCCAGGATGGCCAAACTTCATCTCTCATACTTCAGACATACTGTCAGGAGGGACCAGTCACTAGAGAAAGATATAATGTTTGGTAAGGTGAAGGGTGAGAGAAAAAGAGGAAGAACCCCAGAGAGATGGATTGGCAAAGTGGAAGAATCAATG
This sequence comes from Chrysochloris asiatica, assembly GCF_000296735.1. Lineage (NCBI taxonomy): Eukaryota > Metazoa > Chordata > Mammalia > Afrosoricida > Chrysochloridae > Chrysochloris > Chrysochloris asiatica. Next base: position 1,844,529 of record NW_006408739.1, read on the forward strand.
GGCTCAAGAGTGGCATCAAATGTGAGGGTGGCACAGGACTGGGCAGTGTTTTGTTCTGTTGTAAATATGGTCGCTATGAATCGGTACCTATGCGATGGCACCTAACAACAACAATGGCTAGTGATAGTGAACATTTCTTCATGTTTGCTGGCTGCCAGGATCGCCTCCTTCGTGATGTGTCTGCTCATGTCCTGTGCCCATTTTTAAATTGGGTTGTCTTTTTCTTGTAGGGGTGTTGTAGTTTCCTATCTATTTTAAAAATTAGTCCCTTGTCCGATGTGTCGTTGTTAAAGACTTTTACCCATTCTGTGGGCTCCCTTTTTATCCTTTTGGTGAAAACTTACAGTTTGATACATGTAAGTTTTTAACTTTTAGGATGTCCCAATCATCTATTTGTTCTATTCTAGTTTGTGTAATTTCCAAAATGTTTAGTACTCTGTGTATGTCTTGTATTAGAACCCTCACATTTGTCTCTATTTTGTCATTGATGACCTTTGTAATTCTGGGATTGACATTTAGGTCTTTAATCTATGCTGAATTGGTTTTTGTATAAGGTTTGGTCTTGTTTCAATCTGTTGATTAAGGTAAAGGATCTTGTTTCAATCTTTTGCATATCACCTTCCAGTTCTGCCAGGACCATCTGTTGAAGAGACTATCTCCTCGCCATGTAATATACTCCAGCACTTTGTCGAAAATAAGTTGGCTGTATGAAGATGGGTTAATTTCTGGATTCTCGATTCTGTTCCATTGATCAATGTATCTTTCATTGTACCAATACCAGACTGTTTTGACCACTACAGCCATGTATTAAATTTTGAAATCAGGGAGTGAGAGGTTTCTGACCTTGTTGTTCTTCTTAAGCAGTGCTTTGCTTATCCTGGGTCTCTTTCCTTTCCATATAAAGTTTGTAATTGTTTTTACCACCTATTTGAAGAATGTCCTTGGAATCTGGATTGGGATTGCATTATATGTGTAAATTGCTTTGGGCAGTATTGTCATTTTCATAATGTTAAGTCTTCCTACCCAGGAGCATGGTATAATCTTCCCTTTTGTAGGT
>NW_006408739.1:1847889-1850477 GCF_000296735.1 Chrysochloris asiatica
TGTGTATTTTGTGATACTTTACATGGGAGAACATTAGCTTTACATTCATCCCATCATATATCATTTCATTGCCATGGTTACAATTACCTCCATGCATCATCAACCAACCAAAGGGCTTAGCCATCCTAGCCCTACAAGCTTGCCACCCTGGTCGTGAGCACAAAGCCCCTCTCATTCTCTAGGTCTAAAGTCCCCAGCCACTTGTTCCCTCCACGTGATTGTCTCTGCCTCTCTCTCTGATATCACTGCTTCTCTGGGTAGGGTCCTGCTCTCTGCTCTTCTCCCTTGATCGTTCCAGAGAACTGCACTCCTAGACTGCAAAGTCAGTCACTTCCATTCTTTTGATAAAAAAAATGTCTACCTTTACATTTCCAACCATCACAGTTAGTCCTGATAACAATTACTCACTATTGTATCACAAGAGACCTATCCGCATTTCCTTTCATCAACCCTGTCCAGACAGTTTGGATACTACTCAGTGGAGATTCTACCTTCCTCCGTGCACTAGGGATCTAGGCTCCTTCTGGAAAATTTGTAATGCAGTCACTTATTGCCTTTGTAGCCACCACCATTTTGGGTAGCCAATGTTCAAGTTACCCATCCCTGTCTACTCTGTGTATGAAAGGGGTGGGAATGGTCCTTCCTGTAAAGATTTGTTCCCTCTTTGAGCTACTGCATCCATAGGTGTAGGTCAAGTTCATCAATATGTATCGATTACTCTTTTTTTCCACCTCTTTCTTCGTCTAGTTGAGCTCTGATAATCCAGTCACTGAAGCCAGGTCAAGTGGGTATTATCTGCAAGTGTGTGTATTCATATGCATATGAATACCTCTCTTCTTATCAGCTGGACACTTCACTCTATACTCTAGTCCTCTGTGGCTATGTCACTGACTCTGGGCCCAAGAGTCCCCAGGTCTTGCCAAACTGCTGGCCAACCAGATCTCCAGCCAGGTTCACAGGAGTCTATTGAACGTTGTAGGGCTTAGCTCACAGATTTATTGCTGTTTTTCCCTCACTTCCCCTTATGTGTCAGGAACGAGGTCACCAATCAGAGCGTGTATTCCCATTAAGTCTTAGTCTTGCAATGGGGTTTGCGCTGAGGGGACTCGACCACTTGGCTTGATGTCTCATGGGCTAGCAACTTACTTGTTCTTCTAGTAATCAGTCAGACTGCCTTTATAGTTTCGTATTTTTCCTGTCAGTCTTCCTTTTAAGAAGTATCTTCTGTTCTTTAGTCGCTCCAAGCTGGTCTGCTTGTTGTTTCAAGTGGAAATTTCTCACCTCAGAAGATTCTGGATAGGGTTCTGGATTCCACCTATGGTCTTATGTAATACAGAGGCTCCGCAGGAAGCCTCCTTCACTGGGCATGTTGTAGTCCCATTTTAGGTATTCCAATCAGTTATAGGCAGAGGACAGACTTACAAGCTATCTATGGTGATATTTATGGCTATTCCTGTCTCTCCCCCTCAAGTGTCTATTTTATAATGGTATGCCAGGGAAACCAAGATTCAAAAGACAGCCAAGCATCTTAATACTATTTTCCACCTTTGGCCCATTCTAATCATGTCTCAATCACTGTATCCCAGAGCCCTGTTGTTCCCAGGTTGTCCGTACATCATTATTTACCTCTGTCCCACTTAGTCCATGCAAACCAGATAATTTTCCTGTCTGCTTTGTTCACCCATTCCACTCATCCTTCTTGAATACTGACCCCCTCCCTAGCACTGAAACTATACTGTGTATATTCTCTACCCTGTGGTCCACTTTCCCTCATTCCCCTCATCCACGCCCTACATCCCAGTAACCAGCAGAGAATTCCACCACCACCACCTTTAGTATGGGTTCTTTTTCTTAGTCATTTACATTAGTGGTCCTATGCAGTATTTCTCCTTTTGTGACTGCCTAACTTCACTCAACATAATGTCCTCAAGATTCATCCATGTTATGCAGTAGCTTCCTTGTTATTCTTCAAGGTAGCATAATATTCCATTGTGTGTATGTACCACCGTTTCTTTATCCATTTTTCCATAGATGGGCATTTAAGCTGTCTCTACCTTTTTGCTATTGTAAATAGTGCTGCTATGAACATTGGTGTGCATATACCTACTCGTGTTATGGCTCATATTTCTTGTGGGTAAATACCATGTCAAGGAATTGCTGGATCATAAGATATTTCTATTTCCAGCCTTCTGAGGAAGAGCCATATTGCTTTCCAGAAAGGCTGAACCATTTTGCAATTCCAATCAGCAATGCAGGAGCATCCAAGTCTCTCCACTTCCCCGCCAGCATTTACTGTACTCTACTTTTTTTTATCTTTGCTGTTATTGCTGGTTTGAGATGATATCTCATAGTTGTTTTGATTTGCATCTTTCTAATGGTTAATGATCGTGAACATTTCTTCATATGTTTGTTGGCTGCCTGGATCTCCTCATTGGTGAAATGTTTTTTCATATCGTGTGCCCATTTTTTTTATTGGGTTATTTGTCTTTTTATTGTAGAGGTGTTGTAGTTTCCTATATATTTTAGAAATGAGTCCCTTGTCTGATGTGTTGTTGCAAAAGATTATTTTTCCCATTCTGTGGGTTCTA
>NW_006408739.1:1852082-1853524 GCF_000296735.1 Chrysochloris asiatica
TGACAGCTCTTCCCTGAATGTTTGGTAGAACTCACCAGTGAAGCCATCTGGGCCTGGACTTCTTTTGGTTGGGAGTTTTTTGCCCTGATCAAATTTCTTCTTTCGTTATGGGTCTATTCAGGTTTTCTACTTCACTGTGTGTAAGTTTAGGTATGTTGTGTTTTTCTAAAAATGAATTTATCTCTTCTGTTTTTTCAAATTTGTTACAGTACAAATTTTCATAGTATTCTGTTATTATCCTTTTGATTTCCTTTGGTTCTGTGTGACATCGCCCATGTGGTTTCTAATGCGTGTTTTTGTGTCTTTTCTCTCTTTTCTTTTGTTAAGTTTGCCAATGGTCTGTAAATTTTGTTAATCCTTTCAAAGAACCAGCGTCTTGTTCTGTTGATTCTTTCTATAGTTTTTCTGTTTTCTATCTCATTGATTTCTGCTCTAATCTTTTGTTATTTCTTTTCTTTTGGTGGCTGTGGATTCCCTCTCAGTCTGTTTCTAATTGTTGTAGATGCTATGGTAATATATTAACTTTGGTTCTTTCTTTTTTTTGGATGTGTACGTTAAATGCAATAAATTGTCCTCTCAGCACCACTTTTGCCGTGTCCCAAAGATTTTGGTATGTTGTGTTTTTTTACTCATTTGTTTCCAGGAATATTATAGATTCATCTCTTTCCTTCTTCAAATCTATTAGTTTGCTTTATATATTTTGAAGCTCTTTCATTGGAAGCATAGATATTTATTGTGGTTATGTCATCTTAATCCATTATCCTTTTAATCATGAGTTAATGTCCACCTTTATCTATTATGCTGGTTTTGCCTTAAGTTTATTTTATCAGAGATTAGTACTGCCACTCCTGTTAGTTTTTTATGGCAATTAGCTTGATATATTTTTCTTCATCCTTTGACTTTTAATCTGTTTTTGTCTCTGTGTGTGAGATGTGTATCTTCCAGACAGCATATTGACGGATCTTGTTTTCTTATCTATTCTGCCACCCTCCACACCTAACTGGTGCCTATATACATTCAGTGTCATTATCAATTGCTCTTGTTAAGTGTCGTGGAGTCAATTTCAACCCATAGTGACCCTACATAGGGTTTCGAATGAGCAGCTGTTGAGCTGAAACCATGCACATTGCAGTTCAAATGACTTTGCAGTCTGACGCATAGTGCCACATCATAGGTACGGATTAATTACTGCCATTATGTTTGTTTTTTTATGGTGTTGTTGCTTTCTTTGTTTTGGGTGTCTTCCTTTGCTAATTCATGCTTTTTGTGTTCTTTCTTGTATACTTCCTCATAGTTTTAATGTTTCCATGTTCTTCTTGGATTTTCATTTTCTTGGTATGTTGTAAAGTATTAATTTTCTTTGAGATTACCTTATAGTCCATTAACTTTTCCCTCCATTTAGTGTAGTGTACTTTATCCTATAGTCTACCTGACCTTCTCAC
>NW_006408739.1:1854160-1855391 GCF_000296735.1 Chrysochloris asiatica
GAATGTTTATCTTTTCACTTTTCAGGATGTTAGAGAAATTTTCTTCCAGCATTTCTTCAACTATTTCCTCTGTGAACATGTGTGATTTTTCTTGTTCTGGAAATGCTGATAATTCTTAAGTTATTCCTCTTCACGTTATCCAACATGAATCTTTGACCTTCTTCATTTATTTTATCCCTTTTTTTTTTTTCAGTTTGTTCTTCTATCTTAGTGGTTTTGAGAGATTTGTCTTCCAGCTCACTGTTTCTGCCTTCTATCTCTACTATTCTACTCCTTTGACCTTTCAGTGTATTGCTTATTTCTGATATTCTATTATTGATGGTTTGGACCTTTTTCTGTAGATTTTGAATTGTTTCCAATGCTGTATTTATCTTATTGGGTTGTTCCTGTACTGCTTTCCTGACTTTTTCCTTATTTTTATCAACTCCATCGTAAAGTGTTTTCAAACATTTTATAATCATTTTTCTGAATTCCTTCTCAGGTATTTCCAAGGCCCCCCCTCCTTCCAGAATGCAGTCCAGGTCTACCTCTAGGTCATTTGTCTCAAACATTTTATCTTTTTTCTGGACATGTGCTGATATGGTCATCTGCTTTTGCTTCTTGGACATGTTCAGTGTTTATCTGTGGCCTTAAAATTAATTGAGTATGTGTTTTGGTATTATTTATGCTTTCTGATTGCCTCCAGGTGAATGTGATCAGGATGTGGCCTTCCCTTTTCACTTTTCTTATTGCTTAACTCAGAGTAACCTTCACAGGTGTCGTCTGCCTTCCTGGTGTATGGCAGTTGGTAATGGTTTTTGCCTGGATTTTGGTGTTTTATAGGGTGTGATTGTAGCTTGACTATATGGCAGCAGTTGTTGTCTCTTCTTGGGTAATACAAGGAGAGAAAGAATCCCCCAAAGGTAGAAGGGGGAGCACAAAACAGCAAAACAGCAACAGCAAAAAAACAACAGAAACTAGATTGGATACTGTAGTCTATAGTCACAGAAAAGGGAGAGGGAGAGAAGAAGAAAAAAAACCCAAACAATCTGTAGCCTTATATGAGTATGACTTTAATGTCCTCTTTCAGCTTCTTGCCTTCAAAGGGGTCTGATAGATTTCAAGATGCCACTGTTGGTTGTTACACTGTACCTCAGGATTTAATTTAATTTTTGGCCTGTTTTGCTTTTAAACTCTCTTTCCCTCTCCAAACCCCTTGTTCTGGTCTTTTCCTTATTAAGAAAAAAAAAAC
>NW_006408739.1:1857119-1864395 GCF_000296735.1 Chrysochloris asiatica
GTCAGGGAAGCGCGGGAAGTCTCGAATAGGTATGGATTTAATTGCTGTCATTATGTTTATTTCTTTGTGGTCCTTCTGGTTTCTTTGTTCTGCTTGTCTTCCTGTGCTGAGTTCATGGTTTCTGTGTTCTTTCTTTTCAGTTTATTCAATTTTAATGCGTCCATGTTTTTGGATTTTCCTTTTCTTGGTATGTTGTGGTATTAATTTTCTCTGAGGTTACCTTATAGTTCATTAACTTTTCCCTCCATTTAAGACAATGCATATTATCCTGGAAATTAGCTGAATTTCTCACCACCTGAATCTCTATTCCTATGTGTTTATCTTCTTTCACACTGTATTTGTTTTGATCATGGACTGACCTCCCAGATCCTCTGAATTTGTTCTTATAGTTTTGTTTTGTTCTCAAGTCAGTGGAATCTGTCCCTTTAAATCTTAAGAAGCTCTGTTTGCATGCATAGTAGAACCCTCCAGGGGTGGAAGGTGGGGGTGGTTTACTAGCTCAGGCACCCCCTCTAATCACCAGATTGGAGGTGCGCAGACAGCAAGAGGCCAACGGATAAAAATAAAAAGGAATGTCCACACTTTTATCTCCAAGGTTCCAGCAGGTGTCAATCTTTGGCAGCTCTGATCCTTCTTCTTCTGGGTCTCGCCACTTGGTCTCGCCCAAGATGGTGGTTCTAGGTCGCTCAGCCCAGTGAGTTCAAATGTATCAGATTTCTGGCTTCGGCTACAAATTCCACTGGGTATAATCCTTCAAACATTTTAAATATTCCTATATATGTGGTTCAGAGGTTTGGAACTGTCTCCTGTACCTGCTTCATCCGATATTCTGTGTTATTGCTGACAGAGATCCTTGCTGCACTGCTACCATATCTGCCAGCAAGCCCCGCCTCCTTCATTTTTTTTTGTAACCCATTTTAAAGATAAATAGCATATGACATTTAAATTAATACCTTTCCAATCCTGATTCACTCTTGAAATGTAAAGTAGAAAAGGATGATAATTTGGTTAAGATATATCCTATGCTACTAGCTACTATATTGGCTGATCTGGCTCATAGGTCATACACATTTTATTAATAGTTTTTAAATGTGACAAAATAATCCTACCTACACACAAATGCAATATTTTACAGAATTATACACCATACAGAAAAAGATCTGAAAAGATCATCATAAAATAATAGTAGTCAAATAACTTCATAAAGTCTACTTGCTCAGGTCAAAGAATATATGAAAATTTTGCCAGTAAAAGGGATATATTTGATAAAGCTTCTTAGGAAAATTTCTATTATTCTTGAATCACTTGCCCACTTTTACAAAGCTAACAGTGATGTAATTTTAGGACAACAATCTTCATTTAAAACCCACATTAAACACTTACATTCTAACAGATTAACATTAAGCAAATATAATCAGTAAAGATATGCTAATGACTATTTAATTTCAATTAGGAAACACCATTAAATTTTTTTTAAGTATTTTGCTTGCATGAAATGCTAATATTCTTACCACTGCAGCTTCTTATTCTGTTGCGGACCGTGTAAGACTGGTCAGAGGTTCAAGGCCCTATAGGCCCGAGTGTAACAAATGAAGCCACTTGGCAGTTAATAGAAGATTGTTTTTCATCAAATTGTTTAGTCATATTTATTTAATTCCAAACATGAGCCCTGGATGTCCACAGAGAAATGCAATATTCCCCTAAGTTTCTAAGGTCAAGATTTTCCTCCTAGAACCAAGGCAGTAAAACTTCCTCAGAGGACGAACAAGGACAGGTTTACTGGGATTAAGCAGGGAGGCTCTGGAGAGGAACTGCCCGGGGTATATTCACTTGGGGTACAGTGGTAAATTCTGGGAATACGGGATTAAGGACAATGGGGGCAACGCCCTCGGACCACCCTGGGTTCAATTAGTTTGATCCAAGTGAAGGTTAAACCCAATAAGGAAGAAAGGAATATTGGTTTAAGTAAGGTTTACTGGTTTAACTTATTTTAAGGATTGTCTTGTCTGAATAATACCATTCTTCTTCTGTAAAGATCCCTCCCTGAAAGAGAGGAAATAAGAGACGGATGCAGACTTAAGTTTGCAAGGGCATTATTGCTGGCAGAGGGCATTAGTGCTTGTGGGGCATTATTGCTTGCAGGGTATGAAGAGGCTGTCTGCCGGTTTTGCATCTACTCTGGTCTCCGAGTGTTTCTTTTCTCTCTCGCCTCTCCAGACATCCCACCTAGAGTTAGTCCGAGAAGGGAAAATGTCAGCCACTGAGCATTCTGTCTGGCAGCTTGCATCAAGCCCGGGTGTCTGTCTTCTTTGTATCTGTTTTCTCTGTGTCTGTTTTCTCTCTCTCTATCTCTCTCTCGCCATCGTCACCGGACACCCCATCTTCGGGTCCTCACCCCCTTGCAGAGGCCAGACCCCGGCATTATTCTTATTAGACTTCTTAGTCTCAGACCAAATAGAATTACTGAATTTTACAAAAAATGAGCGACGAAGATTTCTAATTTCTACTAGAAAGAGTACAAAATGAGCAGTCCTATTCTTTCATTTGGAGTCCTGGTGTAGCACTGTGGGTTAATGATCTGGACTGCAAGGTTCATTTTAAACTGAAAGTTGGTGGTTCAAGCTCACCAGTCACTCCTTGGAAACCCTGTACAGGGTCCCTATGAGTTGGAAAGAACTAGAAGGCCCTTAAAAACAATAACAATTGCGTCATGTAAGTAACCCTGGTTGTGACTGACTGTAAAAACTTGAAACACATCTATTAATCAATTTTGCCATACTGTTGGGTAGAAAATGAGCCATCCCAGCCACAGAAGAGGGGAACCTCACTACATCAAGAAAGAGCTTCCAGGAGTAGAGTGCATCCTTTGGACTCCAAGATCCCTGAACATTGAAATTCCACAATCCAGGGACACAAAATGATGACACAAGAGAAGTGGCAGCAGCAGAACCAAGAGCCATAGCATGAGACTGAGCAATAGGCCTCCCAGGTCCCAAAAAAGTAAAGCTGAGTGTTTTCAGGAAGGCTTGTTTATAGAGTGGGGTGCCAACAGCAAGTTAATTGAGAGAGCTGACCCACAGAGCTAGAGCAAGGCACTTTTGGTTTGAGACTTATAACAGAGTGGTGCGCTCTTGGGTAATTATCAGTAGTGCTAAAAGGACTCCTGGTGTGGTGCTGTGGGTTAATGCGCCAGACTGCAAAGCCGTTTGAACTGCAAGGTAGGCAGTTCAAGCTCACCAGTGGCTCCTCAGAAACCCTATACAGGGTCTCTGTGGGTCGGAACCGACTCAATGGCACTTAACAACAACAACAACAACAAAAGAACTTTATAACATTTCCTGAGCAGGGCAGAAGCCAAGGAAAGGGGGTAATGGACATAAAGAGGTCTGCCTGATAGCACAGCAGAGAAAAGGCTATCCTGACCAAAGAATTATATTTTGAACCTTTTCTGATCCTGAATTCCCTAATTGTTTTTGTTAAGGGCAGTCAAATTGGTTCCAATTCACAATGACCCTATATAGAGATTCCAAGAAGGAGTGACTATTGTGTTTGAACCACAGACCTTGCAGCTAGCAGTTCAGTGCTTATCTTACAGCACCATACTGTTGTTGTTGTTATGTGCTGTGGAGTTGGTTCTGACTCATAGCGACCAGGGTTTCCGAGGCTGTAAATCTTTACGGGAACAGAAAGCCCCATCTTTCTCCCGCTGAACAACTGGTAGTTTCGAATTGCTGACCTTGCAGTTCGCAGCCCAATTCGTGACCACAACGCTACCAGAGCTCCTTACAGCAGCATACTAGGACTCCAATAAAGTATGAGTGTATTCTGAGAGCTCTATGTTGCCATTGCAATGAATTATCAAACACAACTAAGAGGTAGACAGTTCTCTGAAAGGAACAGCTGGTGTCAGAATTGATAAAGAAGGTAAAGGCTGGAGGTATGACTGACTTTAACCTCATAGAAACTAGCCTTAGACTAATGTGGTTTCTGATTCCCATTTCCCCTTAGGAGGTCAGATACTACCTCCAAGCCATTTTGCATATACTAATCATTTTTAGAGTTTCCAAGATCATTTCATTCTATGTTGAACAACAAGCAAGATAGGTAAGTCAGACCAGATATGTTGTTGTTTCTGGTGTTAAGTGCTGTCGAGTCAGTTCTGACTCATAATGACCCTGTATAGAGTTGCCAAGGTACAGCTGGTGGGTTTGAACGCTGACCTTGTAGTTTGCAGCACAAAGCTGATCCTACAGTGTTATACCAGGAGTTCAGATATAATAGATACAATTTCCTAAAAATATCATAGAAGAAATAAATACCCCATTGTTGTTGTTCCAACTCATAGTGACCCTATACATAAGAGAATGAAACATTGCCCAGTCCTATGTCATCCTCATAATTGTGTTATGACTGAGTCCTTTGTTGCTGTTACTATATCAATCCATCTTATTGAGAGTCTCCCTTGTTTACACGGACCCTTCACTTTACTAAGCATGATGTCCTTCTCCAGGGTCTGGTACTTCCTGACAACACGTTCAAAGTATAAGAAACAAAGTCTCACCAACCTTGCTTCTAAAGAGCCTTCTGGATGTACTTCTTTCAATTTGTTAACCTGGCAGTCCGTGGAACTGTCAATATTCTTTGCAGTCTTCCTTATTCATTGCCTAACTCTCACATGCATATGAAGTGATTAAAATACCATGATTTGGAACAGGCACAACTTAGTCCTGACAGTGATATCTTCGCTCTTTAATACTTTAAAAAGATGTTTTGCAGCAGCTTTGCTTAATGCAATAAGATGTTTGATTTCTTGACTTCTGCTTCCATAAATGCTGTTTGTGGATCTAAGCAAAATGAAGACCTTAACAACTTCAATCTTTTCTCCCTTTGTCATGATGCTATTGGTCCACTTGTGAGGATCTTTGTTTTCTTTACATTTGAGGTGCAGTCCATAGTATATTGATCAGTAAGTATTTTAAATCTTCTTCGCTTCTAACAAGAAAGGTTATGTTATCTGCCTATCACAGGTTGTTAACGAGTCTTCCTGCAATCCTGATTCCATGCTCTTCTTCATATAGTCTAGCATTTTTGACTGTTTGCTCAGCATACAGATTGACTACTTATGGTGAAAGGTAAAATCCTAACACACAGCTTACCTGATTTTAAATCATTCATTATTCTCTTGTATTATTCAGATTACTGCTTTTTGGTCTCATGTATACCTTACTCATGAACACAATTAAATGTTCCTGAATTCCCTTTTTTTTTTTTTGTAAGGCTATCCAGTTTGTTGTCATCCAATCATTCAAATGCCTTTGCATAGTCAATATAGCACAAGTAAACATCGAGGTTAGTGATTCTAAATCACTAGCTTCTCCTTGGAAACTTTATACAGGGTCACTATAAATCGGAAATGACTTGACAGCTAAAACAAGAGCAAACAAAGCATCTTTTCAGATCACAAGGCTATAAAATTATAAATTTATGATAGTAAGATTAAGCAAAAAAAAACAAAACAAAACCCCTCCAAACACATTGAAATTGAATAACATCCTGCTTAAAAACTATGCTGTAGGATAAGCATCTTAATCATCAGATATGATAAGCATCTTAATCATTAGACGGACCAAGCAGGTTCAGAGGATGGTGCTAGAACTCTGAAACCCACATAAAGGAATATTTAGACAACTGGAAGGCCTACGACTGAGGGAATTTGTAGCAGAGTCAAGAAATCCACTGCTTTCTAATTTGAGATGGTCAGCTACTCCCAGAGTCACCCGAAGAGACCGCAAGGAGGAAGGATCAGAACAGCCATGAACGCCCGACAGAACCACAGAGATACACGTGTGGACATTCTTTTTTTGGTATCTGTTCATTGGTCTCTCACTGTTTGTGCACATCCATTCTGGTAACTAGAGGGGAGGCCTGAGCGAATGGACACCCCACCTGTACCCCTGGAGGGTTCTACTGTAACGCATGCACACATATCTCTTTGAAATTTAAAGTGATAGTTTCCACTTAAAACCAAACGGCCACCACTTGTCTGTCAGTTTCTGTACTGTGGTGGCTTGTGAGTTGCTGTGATTCTGAAAGCTATGCCCCTGGTATTTTAAATATCAGCAGGGTCACCCATAATGGACAGGTTTCAAATGATCTTCCAGACAAAGACAGACTAGGAAGAAAGAGAGACAAACTATTCCGAATCTTTAGTCACTGAAAACCCTATGCATAGCAGAGAAACACTGTCAGATATAGTGCTGCAAAATGAGCCCCTCAAGTTGGAAAGCACTCAAAATATGACTGGGGAAGAGCTGCCTCCTCAAAGTAGAGTTGACTGTGATAACATGAATGGAGTAAAGCCTATGGTAGAAAAGCCCGCAGGACCTTCATTTGCTGATGGGGCACAACTCAAAATGAAGAGAAACAACTATAAACATCCATTGAAAATCGGAACATGGAATGTACAAAGCATGAATCTGGGAAAATTGGAAGTTGTAAAAAATGAAAAGGAATGCATAAACATTGATAATCTGGTATTGGACATTTAGAATCTGACAACCACAAGGTTTACTATGCCGGGAATAACAAATTGAAGAGGAATGGTGTTGCATTCATTGTCAAAAAGAACATATCCAGATCAGTGATGAGGTACAATGCTGTCTGTGATAGGATAGTATCGATGAGGTTATAGGGAAGCCCAGTTAATAGCAATACTATTCAAATTTATGCACCAACCACTAAAGCCAGTGAGGATGAAATAAAAGAATTCTATCAACTTCTTCAATCTGAAATTGATCAAACATGCAATCAAGACGTATTGATTATTACTGGTAATTTGAATGCAAAGGTTGGGAGCAAAGAGGAAGGATTAGTAGTTGGAAAATATGGCCTTAGTGATAGAAATGATGCTGGAGAACACATGATAGAATTCTGCAAAATCAGTGATTTGTTCATTTCAAATACTTTCTTTAGATAGCATAAGAGACGACTATACACATGGACCCCACCAAATGGAATACATAGAAAAAAAAATGATTACATCTGTGGAAAGAGACTATGAAAAAGCTCTATATCCTCAGTGAAAATAAGGCCAGACTGGCAGAAAATAAGGCCAGGGGCAGACTGTGGAACAGACCGTCAATTACTCATATGCAAATTCAAACTGAAGCTGACGAATATGAAAACAAGTCCATGAGAGCCAAAATATGACCTTGAATATATCCCACCTGAATTTAGAGATCATCTGAAGAACAGATTTGATACATTTAACACTAAA
>NW_006408739.1:1866730-1885380 GCF_000296735.1 Chrysochloris asiatica
AGCTTGAGGACTAAGGTGTGGATCAACTTGAGGATAATCTCATAGGCAATCGAAAGCTGGACAGTGAATAAAGAAGACTGTAGAAGAATTGATGCTTTTGAGTTATGGTGTTGGAGGAGAATATTGAAAGTTCCATGGGCAGCCAAAAGAACCAACAGATCTGTGTTGGAAGTGCAGCCAGAGTTCTCCTTAGAGGCCAAGATGATCAAACTTCATCTCTCATACTCTGGACATAGTGTCAGGAGGGACCAGTCGCTGGAGAAGGATATCATGTTTGGTAAGGTGGAGGGTCAGAGAAAAAAAGAGGAAGAAACCCAACGAGATGGATTGGCCAAGTGGCAAAATCGATGGACTCAAGTGTGGCAATAGTAATGAGGTTGGCCCAGGATCAGGCAGTGTTTCGTTCTGCTGTGCATTAGGTCGCTATGGGTCGGTACCGAGTCAAGAGCACCTAACAACAACAAGGAAAAGCATTGAACGCTAACTGCAAGGTCAACAGTTCAAACCCACCAGCTGCTTCTCGGAAACCATATACAGTTATAAGTTAGAACCTACTACAAGGCACTAACAACCATAAGAAACAGCTGTTAAGTTTTCCCTGCTCTCAGCCAAGATCCATATGATGTCAGCAATGGTATCCCTCATTCCAACTCCTCTTCTAAATCCAGATTCAAGTCAGATCCCATTATTTACTCATCTAAAAATTTACAAACATATGCTTATTAGTTAGGATACTGATATGAAACAGATGGCACATTCAAACTGAGTAATAAAGCAGTGACTGGGTTTAGGGAAACTACAAAGGACTAGGACAGTAGTATGGAACTAGCAACAATGGTGAGTCATTACACAACAATGGTGAACCACAACACCTAGGGTAAGAAGCAGCAATATTGATAAGGGTTGCCTGACATAAGCTCTGGAAACTAGGTAAAGAATGAGTTGGGAGAATAAATGTTTGATTTTTAAACCAAAGATCTGCTTTCTAGTTCTTGGCTACCGATTCTCAGACAACTACGTTACAATTTTCTAACAGGAATAAATTAGGTTCATTTTAATAACTGGTTTGTTAAGTTCGTTGCGTTGGTTCCAACTCATAGGAACCCTATATAGGTTTCCAAAGAGTGACTGGTGAGTTTGAATCACTGACCTTGTGTACTTATCCTACAACATCACACTAGGAGTCCATGGAATGGATAAATAGCCATTTATCCATTCCATGAATATATTCCATGGATTTTCTTCAAATCATTCCCTCCTAAATGTGTCACACCAACCACAAAATAGAGACATGTAAAACAAGGCTAAGAAAATTATTTTAAATGATGAAAATAAAACTAGGAAGTCAAGCTGTCATGAATATGTGAGCTACAAATAGAAGGAAAAACACTTTGGCTACAAATAAAGAATGTTATTTTTTGGGGCATATGTTTTCAAACCAAGTAGAGTTTATTTCTGATTACTCTCTTTTATATATACTTATTATCAGTCTGTATTATGACAGTCTCCAAGAGCATATATTAAATATTTAATGTAGTTACAGTACTATTCGTTTTCACTCATAAACTGCTGGTGGGAATGTAAAATGGTTCAGTCAATTTGGCAAACACTTTTGACAGCTTCTCAAAATATTAAACATCAAGTTACCATATTGTTGTATGCCATCAACTTGATTCCAAATCACAGAAAACCTACTGGACGCAGTAGAATTGTCTCATAAGATTTCCTAGGTTGTCATCTTTATGGGGAAGTCCTAATATGGTGCTGTAAACACTGGACTTCTAACCACAATGCTGGCAGTTCAAATTTACCACCGCTCCTTGAAAATCCTATGCAAGTTGCTGTGAGTCAGAACTAACTCGACAGCACTTAACAATTTATAAGAAGTAAATTGCCAGGTTTATTTTTCCTGCAGAGCAGCTGGTGAGTTTAAACCACCAACTTTATGGTTCACAGCTGAGTCTTAACTACTGTGGCACAAGGGCTCCTTACCATGTTGTTAAGTATAGATGGTTCCAATTCATAGAAATGCTGCATAGGGTTTAAATCTTTGCCAAAGCAGAAAGACTCATCTTTTCCCCATGGAGCGGCTGGTGGGCTCAAACCACTAACCATGGGGTTCATAGTCCCTTACTTATCCTACAAAGCCATTGCACACCTAGAATCATGATTGTTAAGTGCCGTCGAGTCAGTTCAGACCCATAGCAACCCTGCTTAGGGTTTCGGAGGAATTACTGGTGAGAGTGAACCACCTACCTTGCAGTTCAAACCAGCTTTGTAGTTAAGCGCATTGACCCAGAGCACCACACCAGGACTCCAGACGCAATTAATTTCACTCCTTAGTATCTACTCAAGAGAACATATGTCCATACAAACACTTGTACATGAACGATCATAACACCATTATTGATAACAGCCCAAATATAGAAATAGTCAAAATGTCTATGAATTGATATACAAAATGTGATATATTCATGCAAGGAAAACTATTGAGTAGTCAAAAGGAACTAATGATACATGATACAATACAAGCGAAAATGCAAAACATTTTGCTAAGTGAAAAAAGTCAGATAAAAATACCTCCACAAGTTTTACAATTTTATTAATATTAAAAGTTCAGAATAGGCAAACCTATCAAAATAAGCTGTAGATTGTATGGAGAATCTGCTGTAAAAGATTTCTCTGATGTGTTCAAAAGCAAAGATGTCATTTTGAATACTAAGATCTGACTGGTCCAAGCCATGGCATTTACAATTGCCACATATACATGTGACAACGAATAAGGAAGACTAAAGAATTGATGTATTTGAATTATGGTTTTATTGAAGAATACTGACTATATCATCAACTGCAGAAGAATAAGCAAATATGCATTGGAAGACTTCCGATTTTGGAAGTGGGTGAAGCAGAGTCAGATAGGACTGGGCTACTTGGGGGAGGTGCGGAAAAACCAGAGAAGGTGCTTTCACAGAGCAGTTCCAGAGCTCTGGATCTAGTATAAGGTGCAGGGGGTCAGGTTCCCACACCCACTGGTGGAAAAATCACTGTATAAAGGAAATTATTGCAATTTCGGAAATCAATTGGGAAGAGGGACTCTCCCTGAGGCCACTCCGCCCAGGCTGAGTTCAGAAGGCGGGGCCACAGCCAGACTGACACAGTGATATGATGCTAAAAACAATGCAGTGACATTTGAAAAAAAAGGTGTGGCGGATTCTATACATTCTGTCCTCCTCTCCCCTGTCTTACCCTCTCAAGACTCCAGCATTGAGCCCACTGTTTTCCCATGGAACAGAGAGGAGGAGCCCCATTGGCCCCACGGGCTGATCATTTGGCAGCTACTTATGACGTGTGACTCTGGGACCCAGCCCTGAAGTTGACCTGGTTGGGACCCTTTATTCCGGCCTATCCAGCAAGAAAAAGCAGGTTTGGCCAAACAGACAAACTGTATGAGCACTCTAAAAAAACCCCAACATAAAAGGCAAGAGCCAACACCAACTACTACACATGAGGAAACAGCTATTTTGAAAGTTACTACTACGCACATGCAGATACCAAAGTGACCTTCAGAGATAAAAATAGTGGACTATCTTTCTCCTATTAACTTCTCAATATTGATCTGTGTACCTCCATGGTGGTGACTAGAGGAGGGGACTGAGCAAGCGGACACCCCAACAACTGCTGGAGGTTTCTACAGTGCATGTGCACTGACCTGTGCAGCAAAGGCTGCCTACTGGTCAGTCAGCTACAGTTTTATTTTTGTTTCAAAGTGGTAGTTTTTGTCTCTGGTTTTATATTGTTTCTGGTTTTGGTCCTTTGGGTCACATTTTCTATTGGGGGTGGGAACTTTCCTTATGTTACCCAAGAAGAGACAGCAATTGTGACCATATAACCAAACTACAAGCTTCACAGAGGGGTGAAGGAAAATAAGGAAGAAGTCATGAAAGTATTACAGGAGCAATCAATTAAGATAGATATAGCATTGGAAACAATTTAAAACCTGCAAAAAGAGGTCCAGATGATTAATAATAAAATACCAGAAACGGACAATACACTCAAAGAGCAAAGGAGTAGAACTGAAGAGACAGAAGCCAAAACCAGCAATCTGGATGACAAATCTCCCAATACTGCTTAGATAGAAAAACAAGCAGAAAAAAGGATTAAAAAATCTGAAGAGAGTCTAAGATTCATACTGGGTAACATGAAGAGGAATAACTTAATAATAATCCTATTGGCATTCTGGAACAGGAAAAATCAGAGAAGTCCACAGAGGAGATAGTTGAAGAGCTACTGGAAGAGATTTTCCCTAACATCTTGACAGATGAGAAGATAAACATTCAAGAAGCCAAACTTACACCAAGAAGGATAGATCCCAAAAGAAAATCACCAACACATATCATAATCAAGCTCTCAAAAATCAAAAGGAGAGAATCCTAAAAGCAGCCAGGGAAAAGAGAAGTGTTACTTCAAAGGCAAGGAAATCAGATTAAGCTCTAACTTCTCAGCAGAAACAATTCAGACAAGAATGCAATGAGGAAACATATATAAAATTCTAAAAGGAAAAAAGTGCCAACCAAGAATTGTCTATCCAGCAAACTATCAATCAAATATGATGGTGCAATCAAAGCATTCCAGAATAAACAGAAGTGAAGCGGTTTTGTCCAAGTCAATCCAGAGCTTCAAAACATTCTAAAGGGAGTTCTTTGGACTGAAAACCAACAAAAACAGGCAATAACCAGAAACTGACAGGCAAGGCAACATCACCATGAATTCAGACGACAGATAGCTGGTCCCAAATAGAACAAAATTACAACAACAAATTCAATGGAGCTGGGAGTTCAACCTAAGATCAAAATAATAACAATATATTGTTGTTATGTGCCGTGGAGTCGGTTCTGACTCATAGTGGCCCTTGTACATGGTTTCCGAGGCTGTACATCTTTATGGAAGCAGAAAGCCTCATCTTTCTCCCACGGAACAGCTGGTAGTTTCAAACAGCTGACCTTGCAGTTCGCAGCCCGATTCATAATCACTACACTACCAGATAAGAAGGGGAAAATATAGGAACAGTGATCCAGGTGGTGAGGAGAGCAGGTAGATTGTAGGATATAATAGACTGTCTTAAATGGAGCAAAAAGATAATAGACTATAGGGTAACTCCCAAAGAAAGTTACTACTTCTCAACTTACCATGAAAATGAAGAGCCAAGCAGAACAAGGAAACACGCAAACTAAGAAGAAACTGACAAGAAATAACACAAAAAACACGAACTCATCAAAAGAAGGCAGGCAAAATAAAGGAACGAACAGCACCACAAAATTTAATATAATGACAGCAAACCACAAGGTCAGCAGTTTGAAACTACCAGCTGTTCCATGGGAGAAAGATGAGGTTTTCTGCTCCCGTAAAGATTAACAGCTTCAGAAACGCTGTAAGGGTCACTATGAGTCAGAACCGACTCCATGGCACATAACAACAACATCAATAACAATGAAAAATACATCGAATGTCAATGGATTAAATGCACCAGTAAAGAGACAGAGAGTGGCAGAATGGATAAAAAAAACCAAGACCCTTTAATATGCTGCCTGAAGGAGACACACCTTACAGACAAAGACAAAAAAAACTAAAAGTTAGAGAGGATGGAAAAATATATACCAAGCTAACTGCAATAAAAAACAAACAAAAGCGGCAATACTAATCTCTGATAAAATCAGCTTTAAGACAAAAACCAGCATAAGAGACAAAGATGGACACTATCTCATGATCAAAGGGTCAACTGAGCAAGACAACATAAATATAATAAATATCTACACTCCCAATGAAAGAGCACCAAGATATATGAAGCAAACCCTACTAGAACTGAAGAAAGAAATAGATAAATCTACAATTACAGTGGGAGATTTTAACATACCACTTTTGAAAAGACATAGAACCACAATGAAACTCGACAAAGTTACAGATGAACTAAACAGCACAATCAACCAATTGACCTCATAGATATGTACAGAGCATTCAACCCAATAACAGCACAATATACATTTTCTTCCCCCAGTGTACATGGAACATAGTCCAGAAGTGACCATGTGTTAGGTCACAAAGCAAGTCTCCATAAATTTACAAATATCAAAATACAACAAAGCATCTTTTCAGACCACAGTGCTATAAAAGTAGAAATCAACAATAAGACGACCAAGAAAATAAAGTGGAATACATGGAAAGTGAGTAACAATCTGCTGAAAAACGACTGGATTAAAGGAGAAATTAAACGTGAACTCACAATGTTCCTAGAAACTAATGAGAATGAAAATACAACATAACCAAAATTTTTGGGACACGGCAAAAGTGGTATTGAAACGACAATTCATTGTGATAATTGCACACATCCAAAAAGATGAAAGAACCAAAATTAACACATTAGCACAGCATCTCCAACAATTAGAAACAGACCAATAAAGAAAGAAAGAACAGAGCAAAAATAAATGAGATCGAAAACAGAAAAACTACAGAAAGAATCAACAGGACAAGAAGCTGGTTCTTTGAAAGGATAAATAAAATTGACAAACCACTGGCAAACCTAACAAAGAATCAGAGGGAAAAGACACAAACAACACAGATTAGAAACCTTATGGGGGATGTCACAACGGAACCAAAGGAAATCAAAAGGATAATAACAGAATACTATGAAGAATTGTACTCCAAAAAATATGAAAGTTTAGAAGAGATGTATACATTTAAATAAAAAAAAATGCGACCTACCTAAACATACACAGAATAAAGTAGAAAACTTGAACAGAACCATAACACAAGAAGATATTGATCAGGTCACCAAAAAACTGCCAACAAAAAGAAGTCCGGCCCAGATGGCTTCACTGGTGAGTTCTTCCAAACATTCAGGGAAGAGATGTAATCAACTCTACTCAAATTATTCCAGAAAACAGAAGAGGATGGAAAACTTCCTAATATATTTTATATGAAGCAAGCATAACCATCATGCATAAACCAGGGAAGGACATCACTAAGAAAGAAAATTATAGACCAATATTCCTCATGAACATAGCACAAAAAAATTCTCAATGAAATTCTAATCAAAAGAATTCAGCAACACCTCAAAAAAAATAATACATCATGACCAACTGGGATTAATATCAGGTATGCAAGGATGGTTCAACATTAGAAAAACAATCAATGTAATCCACCATATAAATAAGAAAAAGGAAAAGGACCACATGATCATATCAATTGATGCAGAAAAGGAATTTGACACAATCCAACATACATTCCTAATAAAAAACACTCATCAAAATAGGAGTTGAAGGGTAATTCCTTAACATGATTAAGAGCATATACACAAAACTAACAGCCTACATTACTCAATGGAGAGAAACTGAGAAGAGCAACCGGATAAGGTTGCCCTTTGTCACCATTCCTATTCATCATTATTGTGGTGGAAGTCTTAGACAGAACTATATGGAAATATCGGGAAATTGTTGTTCTTGTTGTTAAGTACCCTAGAGTCGGTTCTGACTCATAGTGACCCTGTACAGGGTTTTCGAGGCTGTAAATATTTACGGGAGCAAAAAGCCTCATCTTTCTCCCGCTGAACAGCAGGTAGTTTCTAACTGCCAACGTTGAAATTAGCAGCCCAATTTGTAACCACTTTATTTATTTATTTTTATATATAGATTCCCCACCCCCTTTTGGGTGGGTTCTTTTTCTTAGTTATTTACAATAATGGTCTTATGCAGTATTTCTCCTTTTGTGTCTGGCTAATTTCACTTAGCATACTGTACTCAAGGTTCATCCACATTATGCGATGGTTTGCAGCTTCTTTGTTGTTCTTAAAGGTAGCATAGTATTCCATTGTGTGCATGTACCACAGTTTGTTTATCCATTCTTCAATTGATGGGCATTTTGACTGTTTCTATTTTTTTGCTATTTTAAATAGTGCTGCTGTGAACATTGGTGTGATGTCTCTACTCGTATTATGGCTCGTATTTCTTGTGGGTAAATACCAAGTAGAAGAATTGCTGGGTCATAAGGTATTTCTCTTTCCAATCTTCTGAGGATATTGCTTTCTAGAGTGGTTGGACAATTTTGCAGTCAGACCAACAATGTAGAAGGGTCCCAGTCTTTCCGCATCCTTGCCAGCATTCATTGTCCTGCTTTTTGGATCTTTCCTGTTACTGATGGTGTGAGATAATATCTCATTGTTCTTGTTATTTGGATTATTCGGATGCTAGTGAACGTGGAGATTTCTTCATATGTTTGTTGGCTGCCTGGATATCCTCCTTGGTGAAGTGTCTGTTCGTGTCCTGTGCCAATTTTTTAATTGGGTTATTTGTCTTTTTCTTGCAGAGATGTTGTAATTTCCTATATATTTTACAATTAAGTCCCTTATCTGATGTGTCATTGTAAAAGATTTTTTCCCATTCTGTAGGTTCCCTTTTTACTCTTTTGGTGAAGTCTTTTTTTAATGTTTTATTGTGAATTATGTGATAGTTTACATGGGAGAACATTAGTTTTACATTCATCCTATTGTATATCATTTCACTGCCATGGTTACAATCCCCACCATGCATCATCAACCAACCACAGGGTATACCCTGCAAGCCTGCCCCCCTGGTTGTCAGCACGCAGCTCCTCTCCCTCTCTGGGTTTAAAGTCCCCAGCCGCTCCATCTCTCCATGTCATCGTCTCGGCCTTCTCTGGCGTCACTGCTTCTCTGGGTTGGGTCCCGCTCTCTGCTCTTCTCCCTTGATGGTCCCAGGGGCCTCAGATTCTAGACTGAAAGTTGATCACTCCCCTCCTTGCTACAAAACGTCTACCTTTACATTTCCAACGCTCACAATCACTCCTGATAACAATTATTCACTATTGTGTCATAAGAAACCTACCCACATTTCCTTTCATCAGTCCCGCTTAGACAGATTGGATACTACTCAGTGGAGATCCACACTATCTGGATCTAGATTTCTTCTTGAAAGCTTGTAAGTGATGCCCTCTGGATCTAGATTCTGTATTGAAAGATGTAAGCCAGTCATTTCTTGCCCTTAAAGCCCCCCTACATTGAGTAGCCAATGTCCAAGTTGCCCATCCCTGTCTACTCTGTGTATGGAGGGGGTGGGAATGATCCTCGCTATACAGATTTGTTCCTTCTTTTGAGTTATGCTTCCATAGATGTTGGTCAAGTTTGTCAAATTGTATCAGATTATACTTTTTTCCCCCTCTTCTTTCTTCTTCTAGTTGAGCTCTGATCATACAGTCATTGAAGCCAGGACAAGTGGCTATTATCTGCAAGTGTGGGTGTTCTTGTGCATATGCCCTCTCTTCATATCAGCTGGATGTTTCATTCTCCACTCTAGTCCTCTGTGGCTATGTCGCTGACTCTTGGCCCAAGAGTCCCTAGGTCTTGCCACACTGCTGGCCAACCAGGTCTCCCCCAGGGTTCACAGGAGTCTATTGAATGTTGTAGGGCTTAGCTCTCAGCTTCACTGCTGTTTTTGCCCTCACTTCCCCTTATCGGTGACGAACCTGGTCACCTATCAGAGCGTGTATTCCCATTGAGACTTAGTCTTGGAAGGGAGTTTGCTCTGAGAGGACCCAATCACTTGCCTTGATGTCTCCTGGGCAAGCAACTTGCTTGTTCTTATAGTAAACAGTCAGTCTGCCATTACTGATTTGTATTTTTCCTGTCGATCTTTCTTTCAAGAAGTATCTTCTGTTCTTCTAGTCACTCCAGGCTGGTCTATCCATCCTTTCAAGTGGAAATTTCCTACCTCTGAAGATTCTGGATGCTGTTCAGGATTCCCCCTATGGCCTCAAAAGGAAGCTGCCTTCACTGTGCATGTTGTAGCCCCATTTTAGATATTCAAATCAGTTATAGGCAGAAGATGGACTTAAAAGCTTCCTGTGGTGATATTTCTGGCTATTCCTTTCTCTCTCCCTTAAATGTCTATTTTATAATGGTATGCAAGGGAAACCAAGATTCAAAAGACAGCCAAGTATCTTAAGATTATTTCCCTTCTTAAGCCCATTCCAACCATATCTCAATCCCTGTATCTCAGAGCTCTGTTTTTCCAAGGTTGTATATACATCATTATTTACTTCTGTCCCACTTAGCCCATGCAAACCAGCCTAATTGTTCCCCCATCTGCTTTGTTCTTCTAGTCCCCTCTCCCTTCTTGTATATCGCCCCCCTCCCTAGCACCCAAATTATCCTGTGTATGTTCCTATGCTGTGCTCCACCTTCCCCTCCCTCAACTCACCTCACCCCCAACATCCCAGTAGCCAGCAAAAAGTTCCTCCCTTCTTTAGTATGGGTTCTTTTTCTTATAAATGTTTTATTGTGAACTGTGGTATAGTTTACATGGGAGAACATTAGTTTTACATTCATTCTATTATACATCATTTCATTAGCATAGCTACCATCCCATCCATGCATCCTCACCCAACCAAAGGGTGTACCCTGCAAGCCTGAGCCCACTCCCCCACCCCTCCAGTCCTCAGTCCCTTTCCCTCTCCGTATCTCAAGTCCCCAGAAACTCCATCTCTTCATGTCATCTTCTCTGCCTCCATCACAGGCCTCACTGCATCTCTGGGTAGGGTCCCGCTCTCCACTCTTCTCCATTGATGGTCCCAGGACCCTCCACTCCTAGACTGAAAAGTTAATCACTCCCCTCCTTGCTACAAAATGTCCACCTTTAGATTTTCAGCCCTCAAAATCAGTCCTGATAACAATTATTCACTATTGCATCACAAGAGACCCATCTGTATTTCATTTCATCAGCCCTTCCTGGACAGGCTAGATACTATACACTGGAGACTCTACCTTCCTCCATGTCCTTTGGAACTAAGTTCCCTCTTGAAAGCTTGTAAGCCAGTCACTTCTTACCTTTGTATCCCTCCCCCATTTTGGGTAGCCAGTGTCCAAGTTGCCCATCCCTGTCTACTCTTCGTGTGGAGGGGGTGGGAATAGTTCTTGTAGCAGGGATTTGTTTCCTCTTTTGAGCTACTGCATTTATAGGTGTAGGTCAAGTTTATCGAATTGTATCAGATGACACTTTTTTCCTCTTCTTTCTTCTTTGGGTTGAGCTCTGTTCATCCACTCATTGAAGCCAGGTCAAGTGGGTATCATTTGCAAGTGTGGGTGTTCTTGTGTCTGTCCGTCCTCTTCTTGTCGGCTGGCTGCCCCGCTCTCCACTATAGTCCGCTGCGGCTGTGTCATTGACTCTGAGCCCATGAGCCCCCAGATATTGCCTCGCTGCTGGCCTACCATGTTTCCATCCGGATTCACAGTAGTCTGCTGAACGATGTAGGGCTTAGCTCACCACTTCATTGATGTTCTTCAGTCACTTCCCCTTATGGGTGACGTGTGTGGTCGCCAATCAAAGCTTGTATTTCCCTTGCGTCTTAGTCTTGGAAGAGAATTTGGACTGAGAGGACCCGACCACTTGCCTTGATGTCTCCTGGGCAAGCAACCTGCATGTTCTTGTGGTAACAGTCGGACTGCCCTTGTTGTTTTGTATTTTTCCTGTAGGTCCTTTTTTCAAGAAGTATCTTCTGGTTTTCTAGCTGCTCCCGGCTGGTCTGCTTGTCCTTTCAAGTGGAAAATTTATCTCTGAAGGTCTGGATGTGGTTCGGGCTTCCACCTATACTCCCATGTAACGCAGAGGCTCCTCAGGACACTGGACACACTGTAGCCCCATTTTAGGTATTCCAATCAGTTACAGGCAGAAGACGGACTTATAAGCTTTCTATGGTGATATTTCTGGCAATTCCTTTCTCTCCCCCTCCAGTGTCTGTTTCATAATATAATACACGGATAACCAAGGTTCAAAAGACAGCCAAGCATCTTAACATTATTCCCTCATTTTCCACATTCCATCCATGTCTCAGTCTCTGTATTCCAAAGCCCTGTTGTCCTAAAGCTGTGCCTACATCATTTTTTACCTCTGTCCCATTTAGCCCATTCATACCTATCTAATTGTTCTCCCATCTGCTTTGTTCCTTGATTCCCCTCTCCCTACCTGTCTATTGCCCCCTCCCCAATACCCATATTATCCTGTGTCTATTCCCTGTCCTGTGCTCCACCTTCCCCGTCCATCCCTACCCCTACGTCCTAGCAACCAGCTAAGAATCCACTTTAGTGGATTAGTATGGGTTCTTTTTCTTTTACATTAGTGGTCCTATGCAGTATTTTTCCTTTTGTGACTGACTAATTTCACTCAACATAATGTCATCAACGTTCATCCATGTTATGCTTGCAGCCTCCTTGTTATTCTTCAAGGTAGCATAATATTCTATTGTGTGTATGTACCACAATTTGTTTATCCATTCTTCAGTTGATGGGCACTTCAGCTGTCTCCATGTTTTTGGTATTGTAAATAGTGCTGCTATGAACATTGGTGTGTATATATCTACTTGTTTTATGGCTCGTATTTCTTGTGGGTAAATACCAAGTAGAGGAATTGCTGGATCATAAGGTATTTCTATTTCCAACCTTCTGAGGAAGAATCATATTGTTTCCAGAGAGGTTGGACCATTTTGCAGTCCCACCAGCAATGCAGGAGGGTCCCAGTCTCTCTACTTTCCCACCAGCATTTATTGCCCTCTACTTTTTTGATCTTTGCTGCTGTGCTGGTGTGAGATGATATCTCATAACTGTTTTGATTTGCATCTTTCTAATGGCCAGTGATAATGAATATTTTTTCATGTTTGTTGGCTGCCTAGATCACCTCTTTGGTCAAGTGTCAGTTCATGTCCTGTGCCAATTTTTTAATTGGGTTATTTGTCTTTTTCTTGTAGAGGTGTTGTAGTTTCCTATATATTTTAGAAATAGGTCCCTTGTCTGATGTGTCATTGCAAAAGATTTTTTCTCATTCAGTGGGTTCCTATTTTACTTTTCTGGTAAAGTCTTTTGATGCACAAAGGTTTTTAATTTTTAGTATGTCCCACTCATCTATTTTGTCCACTTATGTTTGTTTAGTTTTCAAAAAGTTTGGTAGTCTGTATATTTCCTGAATTAGTACCCTCACATTTGTACCTATTTTTTCATTGATGGCCTTTATAATTCTAGGATTCACATTTAGGTCTTTAATCCATGTTGAGTTGGTTTTTGTATAAGGTGTGAGGTGAAGGTCTTGTTTCAGTCTTTTGCATATCACTTTCCAGTTCTGCAAGCACCATCTGTTAAAGAGATTATCACCTCCCCATGCAATATATTTAGGTATTTTGTCAAATATCAGTTGGCTGTATGTAGTACATATGGGTTAATTTCTGGATTCTCGAAATTAATGGAGACAGCCTAAGTGCCCATCAACTAAAGAAAGGATAAACAAACTGTGGTACATACACACAACAGAATACTATGCTACCTTGAAGAACAAGGAAGCTGCAAGCCATCACATAAAATGGATGAACCTGGAGGACATTATGCTGAGTGAAATTAGTCAGTCACAAAAGGTGAAATACTGCATAGGACCACACTGTAAAGGACTAAGAAAAAGAACAACCTAAAAGGGGGGGCAGATTTAAACATGTAAGTGCTGATCACTGGTTTGTATGGGATGAGGGGTGGGGAGGGAGGGGAAGAAAGAGCACAAGGTAGGGAATAGACACAGGAGAGCCTGGGAGCAGTGGGGATGGGGGTGGGGGGAGGCTGGCAATATACAAGAAGGAAGAGGGGAAAAAGAACAAAGTGGACGGGAGAACGCTTGGGCAGGTTTGCATGGGCTAGGTTGGACAGAGCTAAATGATGAGGTATGCAAAACCCTGGAACAACAGGGCTTCAGGACACAGGGATTGAGGCATGGCTTGAAAGGGGAAAAAAAGGGGGAATAATATAGGATGCTTGGCCATCTTTTGAATCTTGGTCTTCATTGTCTTACCATTGTGAAACAGACACTTGAGGGAGTGGGGGAACAGCCAGAAACATCACAACAGAAAACATGTGGGCCTGGATCCAGCCTATAACTAACTAGAATACCTTGAGGGAGGGGGGGGCTGGAAACTGCCCAGACCCAAAATGGTGGGGGGACAATTATGGCATGAACAGATGGAAAGGTTGGGGACATGGGACTCAGGGAGGGAAAGGAGCCGTTTGCTGACAGCCAGGGTGGGGGTGGGGGCCTGTGGGGTGTATTTGGTTATTTGATGAGGCAAGGAGGGGATTTTAATCATTGCAATGAAATGGAATACGATAGGGTGAATATGAAACTCAAGTGGGAAAGAGGCAAATAATGATGTATGCAAAACCTTGGAACAAGAGGGCTCTGGGATACAGAGATTGAGACATAGTTTGAATGGGGAGAAGGGGGAAATAATGTCAAGATGCTTGGCTATCTGTTGAATCTTGATTCCCTGCCATACCTCTATAAAATAGACACTGGAGAAGGAGAGAAAGGAATAACCAGAAATAACACCATAGAAAGCTTGTAAGTCCGTCTTCTGGCTATAACTGATTGGAATACCTAAAATGGGGATACAAAGTGCCCAACGAAGGAGGCTTCCTGTGGAGCCTCTGCATTACACATGACCATAAGTGGAATCCTAAACAGCATCCAGAATCTTCTGAGGGGAAATGTCTACTTGAAAGGACAAGCAGACCAGCCTGGAGTGGCGAGAAGAACCAAAGTTATTCCTGAAAGAAAGACTGACAGGAAAAATACAAAACAATATAGTTAGGCCAACTGATTACTACAAGAACAAACAAGTGGCTCACCCAGGAGACATCAAGGCAAAGGATAGGGCCCCCTCAGGGCAAAACCCCTTCTAAGACTAAGGCTCAATGGGAATGCATGCTCTGATTGGGGACCACGTTCATCACCGATAAGGGGAAGTGATGGAAAAACAACAATGAAGCTGCAAGCTAAGCCTTACAATGCTCATCACCGATAAGGGGAAGTGATGGAAAAACAACAATGAAGCTGCAAGCTAAGCCTTACAATAGACTCGTGTGAAACCAGATGGAAACCTGGTTGGCCAGCAGTGTGCCATGTCTAGGGGGCTCTAGGAACCAGAGTCAGCGACATAGCCATGGATGCTTAGAGTGGAGAGTGAAGTGTCCAACTGATAAGACGAGAGTGCACATGCATAAGTACACCCACACTTGCAGATAATACCCACTTGACCTGGCTTCAATGGCTGGATGATGAGAGCTCAAACAGAAGAAGAAAGAAGAAAGAAAAAATAATAATCTGATAAAATTTGATGAACTTGACATACACCTATGGAAGCAACAACTCAAAACAGTAAACAAATCTTCACAGCGAGGATAATTCCTAGCTCTTCCGCACAAGGAGAGCACAGGGATGGGCAACCTGGACATTGAGGTGAGGGGGGGCTACAGACATAAGAAGTGACTGGTTTTCAAGCTTTCAAGAGGGAACCTAGATCTAGAGGGCATAGAACAAGGTAGAATCTCCACTGAGTAGCATCCATTCTGCCTAGTCAGGGCTGATGAAAGGAGATGCGGATAGGTCTCTTGTGATACAATAGCGAATAATTTTCATTAGGTCTGATTATAAGGGTTGGAAAGGTAAAGGTTGACATTTTGGGGCAAAAGGAGGTGAGTGATTAACCTTGAAGTCTAGGAGCAAAGGTGCCTGGGACCATCAAAGGTGAAGAACAGAGAACGGAAGCCTACCCAGAGATGCAGTGACTCCAGGGATGGAGGCAGAGACGATGACGTGGGGAGGTGGAGTGACTGGAGACTTTGGACCTGGAGAGAGAGAGGGTCGGTATGTGGACGACTGGGGGCAGGGTTGTTGGGTACACCCTTTGTTTGATGGATGATGCATGGAAGGGGTTGTAACTATGGCAAGAAAATGATATACTACGGGATCAATGTGAAGTTGATGTCCTCCCATATAAACTGTCACATAATTCAAAACAAAGCATTAAAAAAAAAAATCAGTTGGCTGTATATAGATGGGTTAATTTCTGGATTCTCAATTCTGTTTCATTGATCTATGTGTCTTTCATTGTACCAATACAAAGCTGTTTTGATCACTGTAGTCTTATAGTGAATTTTGAAGTGAGGGAGTGAGAGGTTTCCAACCTTATTCTTCTTCTTAAGCAGTGCTTTGTTTATCCTGGGTCTCTTTCCTTCCCATATTAAATTTGTAATTTTTTTTTTTTTTTCCCCATCAGTTTGAGGAATAACATTGGAATCTGGATTGGCATTGCATTATATGTGTAAATTGCTTTGGGTACTATCGACAGTTTCACAATGTAAAGTCTTCCTATCGAGCAGCATGGTACATTCTTCCATTTTTGTAGGTCTCTTTTGGTTTCTTGTTGTAGTGTTTTGTAGTTTTCTTTGTATAAATCCTTGTTTATCTGGTTACATTTATTCCTAGATATTTCATCCTTTGGATGGCTATTGTAAATGGTATTGTTTCCTAATTGTCCTTTTCAATGCTGTCATTTTTGGTATAGAGGAATCCAACTGATTTTTGCATGTTGATCTTAAACCCTGTCACTTTGTTGAATCTTCTGATGAGGTCTAGTAGCTTTTTTACTGAGTCTTTGGGGTTTTATACAAATAGGATCATATAATCTGCAAATAGAGAGAGTTTTACTTTCTCTTTGCTAGTTTGGATGCCTTTAATTTCCCTGTCTTGCCTTATAGCTAAGACTTCCAGCACAATATTTAATAAAAGTGGTGACAAAGGGCACCCTTGTCTGGTTTCTGTTCGCAAAGGGAAGGCTTTTCAGTTTCTCTCCATTGAGAGTAATGTAGGCTGCTGACTTTGTATATATGCTCTTAATTATGTTGAGGAATTTCCCTCCAATTCCTATTTTGCTGAGTGTTTTTATCAGGATTGGATGCTGGATTTTGTCAAATGCCTATTCTGCATCAATCGATATCATGTGGTTCTTTTGTAATTTTCTTTGTATAAGTCCTTTGTTCCTCTGGTTATGTTTATTCCTAAATATTTTATCCTTTGGTCACCTATTGTAAATGGTATTGCTTGCCTAATGTCCTTTCCAGTGGTGTTATTGTTACTATAGAGAAATCCAACTGATTTATTGAGATTAATGTGAACATCCAAAAGGAGGAAAGAACCAAAATTAACACATTAACACAGCATCCTCAACAATTAGAAGCAGACCAGCAGAGGGAACCTACAGTCACCAAAAGAAAGGAATAAAGGTAAGGGCAGAAATAAAAGAGATGGAAAACTGAAAAATTATAGAAAGTATCAACAGGACAAGAAGCTGGTTCTTTGAAAGGATTAATAGAATTGACAAACCATTGGCAAAACTAACAAAAGAAAAGAGGGAGAAGATACAAATAACTTGCATTAGAAACCACACGGAGGATGTCACAACAGAACCAAATGAAATCAAAAGGGTAATAACAGAATACTATGAAGAGTTGTACTCCAACAAATTAAAAAACTTAGAAGACATGGATATATTTCTAGAAAAACATGACCTACCCAAACTTTCTCAGAATGAAGTAGAAAACTTAACCACACCCATAACAAAAGAAGAAACTGATCAAGCCCTCAAAAAACTCCCAACCAAAATAAGTCCAGGGCCAGATGGCTTCACGGGTGAGTTCTACCAAGAGTTCAGGGAAGAACTGTCACCAATTCTACTCAAATTATTCCAGAATATAGAAGAGGATGGAAAGCTTCCTAATACTTTTTATGAAGCAAGCATAACCCTCATACCAAAACCAGGGAAGGACATCACTAAAAAAACCACTATAGACCAATATCCTTCCTGAACACAGACGCAAAAATTCTCAAGAAAACACTAGCTAAGAGGATCCAACAACACATAAAAAAAAAAAATAATACATCATGACCAAGTGGGTTTCATAAAAAGGATTCAAGGATGGTTGATCATTAGAAAGACGATCAACTTAATCCATCATATAAATAAGAAAAAAGAAAAGAACCACATGTTCATATTGATTGATACAGAAAAGGCATTTGACAAAATCCAACTTCTATTCCTGATGAAAACACTCAACAAAGTGGGAATTGAAGGGAAATTCCTCAACATAATCAAGAGCATATATACAAAACCAACAGCCTACATTACTCTCAACAGAGAGAAACTGAAAGCCTTCCCTTTATGAACAGGAACCAGGCAAGGATGCCCTCTATCACCACTCCTATTCAATATTGTGCTGGAAGTTTTAGCCAGAGATATACAGCATGGCAGAGAAATACGCCATGACAGAGATATACGGCATGACAGAGAAATTAAAGGCATCCAAATTGGCAAAGAGGAAGTAAAACTCTCCTTATTTGCAGACAATATGATCCTATAGATAGAAAACCCCAAAAATTCAGTAAAAAAGCTACTAGACCTCATCGGAAGATTCAGCAAAGTGGCAGGGTATAAGATTGTAACCACTTTAAAGGCATCCAAATTTGCAAAGAGGCAGTAAAACTGTCTCTATTTTCCTATACAGAGAAAACAACAAAGAGTAAAAAAATTACTGAACACACTGGAAGATTCAGCAAAGTGGCAGGGTATAAGATCAACATACAAAAATCAATTGGAGGGAACCAGCATTCACTGAGGACCCATCTGAAAGAATGACGTCATCCACATCTCCACTGAGGCCCTTCCGGCAAGAGCACCAAGGAGTCAGCCAGATGTTTCCACAGCAGAGAAGACTTTAAGAA
>NW_006408739.1:1889625-1890155 GCF_000296735.1 Chrysochloris asiatica
TACAGCACTATTTACAACAGCAAAAAGATGGAGACAGCCTAAATGCCCATCAACTGAAGAATGGATAAACAAACTGTGGTACATGCACACAATGGAATATTATGCTACGTTGAAGAATAATAAGGAAGGAAAGAAAGAAAGAAAGGCAGTAAAAATAAAAAATAATAACTGCTGTCTGATTGACTACTATAAGAGCAAGCAAACTGTTCTTCCGGGAGTCATCAAGGCAAGTGGTCAGGTCCCTTCAAAGCAAAACCCCTTTCAAGACTAAGACTCAAGGGGAATACACGAGCAGGCATGTGATCTGGCTGGTGACCACATAGGTCACTGATATGGGGAAATGGGGGAAAAACAGCAATGAAATTGTGAACCAAGTCCAACCCAGATTCAATAGACTCCTGTGATGAACCCGGGTTGAGACCTGGTTAGCCAGCAGTATGGCAAGATATGGGGACTCCTGGGCCCAGAGACAGTGACATGGTCACAGAGGACGACGAGAATGGAGAGTACAGTCTCCAGCAGATATGAAG
>NW_006408739.1:1891840-1900906 GCF_000296735.1 Chrysochloris asiatica
AGGGTTAGTATGAGTTTGAGCTAACTTGGTGTCACTCTAATATAGTAGAAAGGCGGACAGTGTGAGGTACGTACTAGTAACGGGCACAAAGGGATGATAAACATGTTCTAAATTACATTGTAGTGATATCACACAACTCTAAGCATATTAAAAATAGTTTAAATGTACATTTAAAATGTATGAATTCTATGGCATATAAAGTATATTTCAATAAAGCTGCTTAAAAATATATTAGGTTTCCCCCATATCCATCAGTCAGAACCAACTGGACAGCAATAGTGACAACAACAACCATAAAATTCAAAACTGCAGCCACAATAAATCATATCCACACTGAACATATCGGAGAGATGTACAGAAGTGTCCTTTTCAGTAATCTAATGCTTATTCCTTTGAGTCAAAGATGGCACCTGAAATCTTAAGACAGCCATCATTCTAAGTTTCTGAGACATAAATTACAATTTTTTGAAAGTCATTAAAACAATGTATCTCCTTAGTTCTTATTATATATGAAGTGGATGATGGCACAGAAAAAAAAAAAGTTCTACTTTTTTAAACTAGTTAATTGACAACTTCAATAATATTTCAAATAGAAATGGGGGCATAGTTATGTAATTAATTCCCAAGAGGAATTATATTTTATTAAACTGATATTAACTAAATGTCTGTTAGGTAGCAGGCACTAATATTAGATGGTGGGAATATAACAGTCTTTATAATTAATACAATGACAACGATGCAAACCAACTTCTTTGAGCACACGATAACTAAATAGATCTCAATAATAATATGATAAACAGGAAATCCACATACAGTTGAGAATTTAAAATCATTCTTCAAAAAATCCCATGAGTCAAAAAAAAAAAAAAATATATATATCCCATGAGTCAAAACAACAATAAATAAATAATAAATAACATGAAAAGTTGGCATAGCAATTTTTTAAAGCTTTAATTACAGTGGAACTTAGTGGGAAATTTATAGCAATAAATGCATATACTAGAGAAAAGAACGTCAATTAAAGAGCTTAATGTGCAATTCAAGACAAAAAAAAATGCAGTCCAAAGAAAGTAGAATACATTAATACACACGAACATACACAAATTCATATTCATCCCACCGCTGGTTAGCTAGTTTGTCAGACTGTGGTGGCTATGTGCTGTTGTAATGCACCTGACTTAAGCCATGGTATTTTCAGTCACCTGACACCTATGCAAAAACTGGACAATGAATAAGGTAGACTGAGGAATTGATACACGTGAACAGTGATGTTGGAAAAGAATACTGAATATACCATGAACTGCCAGAAGAATGAACAAATAAATATGTCTTGGAAGAAGTACAGCTGAAATGCTCCTTGGATATGAAGCTGGTGAGACTTCATCTCATGATTTTGGACAAATTCTCAGGAGAGAGCTGTCACTGGAGACAAACAACATGCTTGGACAGTAGTTACTATTGTTGTTAAGTGCCCATCCAGTTGGTTCAAAGTTATAGCGACCCTGTGCACAATACAACAAAACATTGCCCAATCCTGTAACAATCCTCACAATTGTTATGAGTGCACTGTTGCAGCTACTGTGTCAACCATCTCACTGGGAGTCTTTTTCTTTTTCACTTACCCCTCTACCAAGTATGATGGACAAGTAGAAAGTCAGCAAAAAAGAGGGAGACCGTCAACGAGATGGATCGACACAGTGGCTACAACAGTGCACTCAAACATAAATTGTGAGGATCGGTGCAGGAAAGTGTCCCTTTCTGTGCACATGTGTTCACTCTGAGCCCAAACTAACTTGATGGCACCTTACAAAACCTAACAAGCATATATATGCTTGCAGAAACTAGTGAAATTTAAAAAAAAGTAATAAATAGAAAAATATCTGGCAAGTCAAAGGTTGTATCTTTAAAAAGACTATAAACCTCTGGTAAGATTGAAGACCCAAGTGGGAAAAAAGCCACAAATGAACAATATATTAGGAATTTAAAAGGGACAAAACTACCAATTTAGCCAGGTCCTAAGAAATGAAAGGAATCCTGGTGTGGTGTTGTAGGATAAGCACTGGGCTGTTAACCACGAGGTCAATGGTTCAAACCCACCAGCTTTTCTTCTGAAACCTTATACAGGGTCACTAAGAGTTAGAAGCAACTCTATAGCACTTAATGATAACAAGTGAAACATTAATATAAGTAATTGATGGAATTAATTGAAATACTTAGGGCACATTCTGTTTTTAGCTGCCACATCACGTTGGCCCAAGTCACGACAATGCCACAAACAGAAGGAAACCCTGGCTGATCCTGTGTCATATTCATGATGGTCTATAAACCTAGCCTTGGGATCTTTAGGGTTTTCATTGAGTTTTTGGAAGTAGGTCACCAGGCTTTTCTTCCCAGTCCATCTTAGTCTAGAAGCTCTGCTGAAACATATTCAGCATTATATCAACATACAAGGAGGGGTAGATATGCTCAAATCGCATCAAACAGGACTAACACCCAGGTCTTTAGAGTAAGCACATGACTACTTATTATGATGTTGGTGGTTCAAACCCACCAGCTGCTCCTGGGAAATCCTTTACAGGGTCGCTCCGAGTCAGAATCTCCTTGACAGCACTGTCTGACACCAACTCCTGCATGGCAGGAGAGGACTGTGCCACGAAACCATCAATGTCCTTTAACAGCAACACAAAACCTCAAAATGAACTCATAAATAAAGATAATGAACACTCCAAACATTATTTTTAAAGTTGAACTGGCATCTAAAACTCTCAATATGATATTAGAACCAACGTTTATATAACTAATCATTCTAATCTTAGGTAAAATTTGTAAAATGATTTTAAAAAGAAGTGTCTCAAAATTATTCTATGAGACAAGTATACCTTGATATTAAAAGCAAAATCAGGCAAGTACAGTGGTATAAAAGCTAAATAACAGGTCAATGTCACTCCAAAGCAGAGGTAGAAAAATCCGAAACTGAATAAAAGGAATGCAAAAATGTACAGAAATGAAGAGAAAAGATAATAAACATATTGACTAGAGTGCCTGAAAGAGAACACAAATATATAAAATAAATACAGGAATAATCCAAGAAAAAATAAAAGTTTCCAAAAATTGAGAGAAAGAAATAAACCAAAAGAAGAGGCACAATTAGACACATGATTAGACATGACCCAATGAAATTTCATACCAGTGATGCATTATCCCACAGTGCCACACCAGTAGCCACTTATAATGGAAAACAATCTTTCCATTTATCTCTTTAATATACTTCTATGTTAACCTTGTCCAATGACACAAAAATCAAGTGTTCAACTATATCAATCAGATAGAAAATCAAGAGTTCAAAGACTTCAACTAAATGCTTACTATAAATAAGATATAAGCCATCTTCATTATTTAGACAGATAAATGAATAAAGAATAAGAACTGTGTAGGAAATTGAGAGCTTCTAATTTATAAGCTCTGAACCAACACAGCCCAACAGAAATCTAATACCAGTTACATTGTAATAAATTTTTTCTACTGGCCTCATTATAAAGAAGCAAAAAGAAACAAGTGAGTCTGACTTAATAATATATTTTATTTAACCCAACATATCAAAATACTAGCAACTCAACATGTGTCCAATGTAATAATCATTAATGAAATATTTTACATTCTTCTCTTTTTTTTCATGTAAATCCTCAAAATCTGGAGTGCATATTACAATCTCACTCCAGCAGAGACTGTTGTTTGTTACTAAGTGCCACTGATTCGGTTCCAACTCATAGCAACCCTGTATAGGGTCTCCATGCGTGTAAATCTTTGCAGATGCAGAAAGTTGTATCTTTCTCCCATGGAGGTGGGCTCTAACTGCTGACCTTATGGTTCGAAGTCTAGTGTTTATTCTACAGTCATCCAAGCTCCAAGCTAGCACACACATGTGGCTAGTAGCTACCATACTGAACAGTGTAGCAGTAGATCAAAGTTTCCAAAAAATTTTAATGGGCATTCATCTGTACAAAGTTTTAGCATGTCCTCCCAAGACAAGTTATGGGTATTTATGTGTAAATTATGTTAAAATACTGTTATTTGGTAGGAACTAAAAATATAATATGTACTTAAGGTGACCTACTTCACTATTCAAGAAGGTATTTATAATGGTTTACTTGATCATGAAATATTTTGTTTGACCTTTGATTATTTTTTAATTGCAAGGCATTTGATTTTCAGTGTCATAATAGGACTATAAGTCCTTCTAGAAGTAGGAAATTAAGTGATGTAATTTTCTTGTAGCTTGCATTAGTATTATTTATAACAGGTGATATAGTTGCAGGACTATTTTTAAGCTACTTGTGCATATTGTGAGATTTAGTATCATTACAGCTCTATTATGCTATATGTTGGTAGCTGCTGTGGAATCAACTTATTGTTGGCGATCTCAGACATAAGAGGATCAAATTATTGAGAACCACAGAGTTTTCACTGGTTAATTTTTGGAAGAAGATCACTAGGTCTTTCTTCATACTCTGTCTTGGTCTGGAAGTTCTACTGAAACATGGTCAGCATCATGGCAACATACAAACCTCTACTAACAGAGAAGTGGTGGCTGTACTTGAGGTGTTCTGGCCAAGAATCAAATCTGAGTCTCCCACATGAAAGGCAAAAAGTCTACCACTGGACCAATTCTAGCTAACATAAGCATCCACAAGCTATAGGAAAAAGAACAAATGAGGGCATCACTGTCAATCCCTTTATATCACAGAAATTTCTCACCCAAGGTATTTTGTAATACCTTGTTGTTAAGTGCCCTGGAATTGGTTCCAGCTCATAACTACCCTGTATATGGTTTCCAAGGCTGTAAATCTTTACAGGAGCAGAAACCCTCATCTTTCTCTCACTTATCCTACAGTCACAACACTCCATCCACTTAATACAGAAGTAAAAAATAACATACATTTAAATTTCTAAATATAAGGTTTTTAACAGCCCAAAACATTTCCATATTCTATAGAGTAGGCTAAGATGTATTGAATTAGGCAAATCTTTTGCACAAGACCTCTTTAATGTGTTCAAGAGCAAAGATTGGGCAATGAATAAGGTAGACCATAAAATAATTGATGCATTTGAACTGTGATATTAGAGAAGAATAGTGAAAGTACCATGATTGCCAGAACAACAAATCTGTGTTGGAAGAAGTACAGCCAGAATGCTCCTTAGAAGTCAAGACGGCTAGACTTAATTTCTCATACTTTGGACATGTTATCAAGAGGGATCAGTCCCTGGAGAAGGACAACATGCTTGGTAAACTGGAGGGAGAGCCCAGTGATATGCACGGACGGGCACAGTGGCAGCATCAATGAGCTAAAACATAACCACAACTGTGATGGAGCACAGCCGGAGAGTGTTTTGTTCCAGAGGGTCACCAACTCGACAGCTCCTAACAACAAAAGCTGAGACACTATAATGTTGTTGTAGTTACCTGCTGTTGATGGATTCCAACTCATGGCAATAAGTTGTTATGTGTTATGAAGAACTGAGCTCCATATGATTTTCTTGGATATACCATTAATTCAATCAGACCACAAGATGGTTCTTCCATGGTAATGAATGCTAAGTGGGCTCCAAACACCAATTTTTACATAAACAGTCGGACACAAACTTTTTGTGTCATCGAGGTGCTGCAATGACGCTCTCAAAATTAAAAGATTTAAAGAACAACAAATTCTTTTCCTAGAATATAGTTTACCTCAGGAGCTTCTGGTATTCTAGTTGCTCTGTTTAGTGTGCTTATTCAGGTGTCAAGGCTCTGCAATTATTCAACATTTGTTTTCCAACCTGGTTATAATCATCTTCATCAAGTTAGCCAGAGAAATGAAAAACATGGAGGAATAGGTACAGAGTTTTACATGGGTAAGCACATTAATTCAAGCTCACATTTCACTAGTGCCAGCCAGCACAAGGTTGCACCTAAATGAAAGGAAGGCTCGAAAATGTAGTCTAGCTGTATGCTAAGAACGAAGGAAACAATAGGTTTTGGTTAAGAGGAAGGTAATGGTCTCTGCCACTGTGGTTTTGTAATGCTCTCCTCTGAAGCGCATGCAACCCACATCAGAGACCACTCTGTTGTTGTTGTTAAGTACTGTGGAGTTGGTTCCGACTCATAGTGACCCTACACAGGGTTTCCGAGACTGTAAATCTTTCCAGAAGCAGAACTCCTCATCTTTCTCCTGCGGAACCGCTGGTAGTTTCAAACTGCTGACCTTGAGGATGGCAGCTCGACTCATAACCACTATGCTACCAGAGCTCCTTACTGTAGATTAAATGTGTGTTAAATATCCAGATTCTGGAGTTTGATCCCTGGAAATACGGGTTTTAAATAAAGGCCAGAAATAAGCACTTTAAACAAGTATTCTAAGTGATTTTAGTATTGTTGTTGTGCTGTTGTTAAGTGCTGTCAAGTCATTTCTGATTCACAGCAACCCTGTTTCCAAGAAGTAGCTGGTGAATTTGAACCATCAGCCTAGAAGTTCAAACCAATACTGCGGTTAAGTGCATTGACCCACAGTGCCACACCAGGACTCCAATTCTAAAGTAAATGTCCACAGGTCACATTTAGAACATCAGTGCTATAGACTACTGGTTCTCAACTTACAATTCATAAACATTCATAAACTTTCAAAAGCAATGAAGCTAATCTCTAATCTGAGTTTGTATGTTATGTTGTTGTTGTTAAGTGCCGTCGAGTCGGTTCCGACCCATAGCGACCCTGTACAGGGTTTCCGAGGGTGTAAATCTTTACGGGAGTAGAAAGCCTCATCTTTCTCCCGCGGAGCGGCTGGTAGTTTCGAACCGCTGACCTTAAGGTTCGCAGCCCGATTCATAACCACTACGCTACCAGAGCTCCTTAATCTGAGTTTGTATACACAAAGAAAATAAAATAGATTAAAAACAAAATGAAGGGTGTTCTGAGACCAATCTAGTATAAAAAAATGATTCTTTCAGAAATCTTTGGAAGATCATAATGAAAATGTTAGTGATAAAAATGTCAATATAATTTACAGTTTTTCTTTTTACTTTCAATTTCAGTTTATAGAAAAAAAGAATAATAAACACAGGCCTAACATTCATACCAAAGTAACACATAATTAATTCCAATCTGAACCCAACAAAATCAGAAAGTCAGCCAAGTAATATCCTAGTAACATTAACACTATTTTCAGGTCAACTGTTTCAGCTTGCCTGGTTTGCTGGCATCCCTGCCAAAGCTAGCCAACAAAATTAGAGTAAATAGTAACATGAGGTAATAAGTCTGAAGGATCAAAATAATGAAGTCTTAGGGCATGCTTGCTTCAGTCATCAGATCTAGATTTACTTGGGCCAATGAAGAGATCCTTCTACCATAAAAGGAGATGTTAACATTATAAATCAACGTGACCAATATGACGGAATCCTGGTGTGGCACTATAGGATCAGCAATAGATGCTAACTGCAATGTCAGTGGTTCAAACCCGCCAGATGCTCCTTGGAAATCCTTCATAGGGTCGATATGAGTCAGAATCTATTCAATGACACTTAGCAACAACAACAAAGCCAATCTCTTCTCCAAATTACTACAAATACTTCTAAAGGTATTTTTTTTCCTCTATCTTTTTTTCCTAAAGTTGACCTTTTTGGATCCATAAGACCATGGCTACTACTCCTGTGTTAATACATTCCATATTTACAGATTCAGAAAACAGCATTATAATTATAGATCTCATTTTAGTACTACAGGGGTGAAACAGCCTTGCAAAACAAATCAGGATCCTAGCCAAGGAATACTTCCTGAAAGAACTTAAATTTTAAAAAAGATGTTTGATTTGGGTTGGGATGATCTGTTAAAGTTTTATGAAGGAAAAATATAAAAAATAATTTAGATTACTCTCTAAAGATAAAAATACTTAAGTGCCAAAGTCATCTCGGACTGTTGCCAAAAGTTAGTCAGGCACAGAATTGGTATCTCTTGCCTCCTATTGCAGTATTCTACAACAAAATGATGCTTCTTATTAGATGATATGCACATTTGTTACTGCTGTTGTTAAGTGCTATCAAGTTTGTTCTGAATCATTATAACCCTGTGTAGGTTTTCCAAGGAGAAACTGGAGGGTTTGACCCACTGACCTGTGGTTCACAGTCCAGTGCTTATCCTGCAGCTCTATATCAGGAACTAACATATAGATTTGATATATATTCTACATACATCAAATTATAGATATAATGCTATGTAAACTGGTGAATACAACAAAAATTATATATCAAAATAATGAACCCAGAAAATTGGTTACATGTTAATAACTAATAGGAATATAGGAATTTGTCAAACTTTGCTCTGAAGATAAACCACTATTTTGTGTATAAAAACTCATTTATGGACTCAAGAGACATAAATTAATGAAAGAAAAAGGACTGAAAAATCAGTCTGATAATTTAAGGAAAAGTCTCACATTTGCTTACTATTTAAAATATTTTCTATTGTTGCCAAATACAACAACGAAGCAAACAAAAATAGAAGGCACAATTGATTATTTGTTTTATTCAAAGTGATTCAGACCAAATGCTGGTTGGTTAATCAATAAAATAAGTTAAAGTGATTTTATTAAAGATAATAAATTCCTAATACAGCTTGTTGTTGTTGTTGTTGTTAGGTGCCATCGAGTCAGTACCGACCCATAGCGACCTTATGCACAGCAGAATGAAACACTGCCCAATTCTGGGCCAACCTCACTACTGTTGTCACACCTGAGTCCATCGATGCTGCCACTTGGCCAATCCATCTCATTAGGGGTCTTTCTCTTTTTCTCTTACCCTCCACCTTACCAAACATGATGTCCTTCTCCAGTGACTGGTCCCTTCTGACATTATTTCTGAAGTATGAGAGATGAAGCCTGGCCATCTTGGCCTCCAAGGAGCACTCTGGCTGCACTTCTTTCAAAATGGATCTATTGGTTCTTTTAGCAGCCCATGCTCCTCCAACACCATAACTCAAAAGCATCAATTCTTCTACGGTCTTCTTTATTCACTGTCCAGCTTTCACATGCATATAAG
>NW_006408739.1:1901786-1903582 GCF_000296735.1 Chrysochloris asiatica
GGAAATCCTACACAGGGTCACTGTGAGTCAGGAACTACTTGATGATACTTAAAAACAAACCCAGTATCTAATTTAATCACATCTAATTTGTGATATTGTTGTTAATTTATGATAATAAATGGTACTTTAAGTACCAGCAGGTTTCTGTGGTGCTTCCAGATTAAGGCACACTAGGAAAGAGAGGCAGATTGTCCTGAATGTTTAGACACTGAAAAGCTTATGAATAGCTGTGGAACACTGATATCGTGCTGGAAGATGAGGCCCTCACTTCAGAAGACACTCAAAATATGATTGGGGAAGACCTGCTTCCTCCAACTAAAGGTAACCATGATGATGCAAATGCAGTGAAGCTTTTAGGACCTCCAATTTGCTAATGGAGTACAAAGCAAAATGAGGAGAAACAGCTGCAAACACCCATTAATAATTGGAAGATGGAATGTAAGAAGCCTGAATCTAGTAAAACTGCAAGCTGTCAAAAATGAAATGGAGTGTATAAAGATCAATAACATCAGTACTATTGTTGCTTTTAAGCACTGATGAGTCTGCTCTGACTCATAGAGACCCTGTATAGGGTTTCCAAGGAGCAGCTGGTGAATTTGAGCCACCAACCTTGTGGTTCAAACCGACCTTGTGGTCCAGTGCTTTATCCCACAGCACTACACAGACTGATATTGGCCATTCTGAATCTGAAAAACTTACGATTTACTATCCCAGAACTGGTGTGATACTGTGGGTTAATGAGCTGGATTGTAAGTCGGTCTGAACCACAAGGTCGGTGATTCAAGCTTACCAGCTGCTCCACGGAAATACTATGCAGGATCACTATAAATTGGAAACAACTCTATGGCACTTAATAAAAGTAACAACAACATTCCAGAAACTGTAAATTAAAGAATGGCTTTGCATTCACTGACAAAACAAAAACGTTGGCTTCTGGCAAGATGGCGGACTATGTAGCTGTACTACACAGACCCTCTACAATAAAGATTCGAAATGAAAATCCTGGCACCCTGAACTTCAGAAGAAAGGTTAGAGAGATACATGGAGTGTTTGCTGGGAGGGTTGAGCAGGAACAGCAAGAGAGGGAGGTTGACTGGTGAATGATAGTCAGATACAGCTCAATCATCTTCTGAGTAGATTTGGAAGCAGTGGGAGACCTGCCAGAGCAGATTCAAGAAGCTGACAAGAAGGGTGTGATTTCTTCTTTTTTCACAAGCTCCCCTGGTGACCAGAGGTATGGTCATTTCCCAACTTCATCCACCCCAGTACATACCTGTCAAGGCCATTCTTCTTCAATTTGTAGTTCCTGGAACATTGTTGTTGCTTTTATTAAGTGCCATAGAGTTGTTTCTGACTCATAGTAACCTTGCATAGGCTTTCTAGGACTCATGTGATTGGGAGCCACGCCAGTGTGAGTCGGGGAGCAATTTTGCCACTTTGGTACCTAGAATCAAGAGGACTCAGCTCCAAACCTACAAAACCCACAGAGCCACCAGACCAGCATTTTGCTAGTCACCCAGACCCCAGGTTCCCTGTGGTCTTAAAAGACACGGAAACTAGCTCCATCAAGGGCCACCGTGAACTACTTCTGGATTGAGTGCCCTGACACAAATAGGAGCTCCAACTAAAGCCAGGAACCCTGCAATCACATCACATTCACAAACACCTCATTAGCTCCTTGAATTGTAGGAGCCTGTCAGAACTTTTTCTCCGCCAGGTCTGACAAATGCACCATTTATTATTACATATATGACAATCCCACAATGCCCAAGAGACCACACACAATTTAGCTTAAA
>NW_006408739.1:1905881-1946220 GCF_000296735.1 Chrysochloris asiatica
TAGATTCATGGACTAAGAAGAGAAGGACTAAGAGCTGATGGCCAGGAGCAGACTTGCAGAATGTGCTCTTTGGAGATGTAAATTATTATATATGCATGGGTGGGGGTTTTGTTTGTTTGTTTGTTTTTCAAAAAGCTAAAGTGGATACAGAGAAATACTGTTAACTGATGGTACATAGAGGGGATTATAATCAATGCAATGAAACAAGGTATATGATTTGCTGAATGTAAAACTGATGATATGCCCTGTAAATGTTCATTCAATCCACAATAAAAAACCTTTAAAAAAAAAAAAAAAATTGTCAAAGAATTGTTGAAAGAAAACTTCCCTAACATCATGAAAAACGAGATGAATACAAGAAGTCAAACAAACCCAAAACAGGATAGATCCCAAAAGAAAATCACCATGACATACCATAATCAAACTTTCAAAAATCAAAGACAAGAAAAGAATCTTGAGACTAGCTTGGGAAAAACAAAAAAGTTACCTACAAAGGAAAACCAGTAAGACTAAGGTCTGATTTTTCCTCAGAAACCAATTTTCTGTGCTTCTTTTTTTCTTTTTCTCTTTGGTCTCTTCTTTTTCTGGAATTCTAATTACCTATAAGTTGTTCTTCATTATGGTATCTGACATACTCTTAGGCTTTCTTCAGATTTTTTCATTCTTTTTTCCAATTGTTCTTTTAGAATAGAAGGTAATGGGGTAACATATACAAAACTCTGAAAGAAAAAAGTTGCCAACCAAGAATCATATACCCAGCAAATCTGCCCTTCAAATTGTTGTTTTTAAGTGCCATCAGGTCAGTTCCAATTCATAGTGACCCTGTACAGGGATTCTGAGGAGCAGGTGATGGGTTTTGAATTGCCAATCTTGTGGTTCAAACTGACCTTAGGGTCCAGTGCTTTATCCCACAATAGGTTAGTAAAATAAGGATATTTCCTGATAAACAGAAATTAAAGGAATTATAATGACCAAACCAACTTTACAAAAAAATTATAAAGGAAGCTCTTGATACTGACAACCAACAACAGATGATAACCTGAGAATTACTGTATATGACACCACCACCCAGAGTTCAA
Organism: Chrysochloris asiatica; assembly: GCF_000296735.1. Lineage (NCBI taxonomy): Eukaryota > Metazoa > Chordata > Mammalia > Afrosoricida > Chrysochloridae > Chrysochloris > Chrysochloris asiatica. Next base: position 1,906,961 of record NW_006408739.1, read on the forward strand.
TCCAGATATAGAAGTATTTCAAGTAAAATAAACATACAAGATTGAAAATAGAGAGCAAGAAACATCCATGTATTATAAAGCAAACTACAAAACAATAAGAGGAAATAGTGTAGATATAGAGCTTCCAAATGGCAAGGAAGTCAAGTAGATTTCAACATAAAACAGACTGTTTTAAGCAGTAAAAATATTAATAAAGTACGGGTAACCTCCAAAAAAGGAGTACACCTGCACATCAAAAGAAAAACAGGGAAAATCAGAAAGAGTCTTATAACATTAACATAACAGAAAACCCACAAACAAAATGAACTCAGCATAGAAAATTATGTGAAACAAAGAATCCAGAAGCACCACACACACATACACACCTAAAACACACTTAAAATGGACAACAATTCAAATATGTTGATAATTACACTGAATTTAAATGGATTAAATGTAACAGTTAAGAGACATACAGAACAGAATGGATAAGAAAACAGTATCCTTTACTATGTGGTCTACAAGAGACATCAAAAAGATGGAGACATACTAGATACCCATCAAGAAAAAATGGTTAAACAAACTTTTTTACATACTCAAAATGAAATATTACAAAACACTGATAAATAAAGATAAATCTGTGTAGCACCTCACAATATTGTAGAAGCTGGAGGACATTATACTGAGTGAAATTATTCACTCACAAAAGGGCAAATATAATCTGAAACCAATGTTTTAAAAGATAAAAATATTTTTTTACAGGTTTTCCTGATAAAAGAAACAATCTATGACAGTTTAGGGTAGTGAGGGAGAATTATTCATTGCTAGAGGGTACACACATGTTAAGATGGGTGACAGAACAAACAATATACAACAAGAGGGAGGTGAGCAAAGGAAAGATGAAGGCAGCAGGAGATACAGGGAAGAATGCAACTGTTAAAGTGAATAGAGGTAAATATTGTTACTTGTTAGCACATGGAGGTGATTGCAACCATGTAATGAAGCAAAGTCATGGTTGTTTGATCATAAAGTGATGATCTGCTATGTGAACCTTGGCTCAATTCGTAATAAAAAGTTGAAAATATATTAACATGTCGTTTGGCTAAAAAAAATGGGGGTGGTGGGGATGGGTGGGCTATAAAGGCATGAAGTGGCTGGCTTACAAGTTTTCAAAAGGAGTTTAGTTTTAGAGTGTGTGTGTGGGGGGGGGGGATTTAGAATCCCCATCTTGTTTGAATGAGTCTGCTGAAAGGAGATGGGGACAGCATTCTTTTGATTCAACATTGAGTAATTGTTATCATGACTAATTGCAATTATCACAATTGTATGGGTAGAAGTTTTGTAATATAAAGGGGGAGTAGTTAATCTTACATTCCAGGAACAGAGGACCCTATCAAGGGAGAAGAGCATGAGCAGAATATGGGATCCTAACAAGAGAAGCAATGACACCAGAGAAAGAGGCAGAGGTGATGGCATGGAGAGATAGAGCACCTGAGGAGTCTAGACTCATGGAAAGAGAAAGACTGTGTGCTGGCAGCCAGGAGACTGGCTTGCAGAATTTGCCCTTTGGTTGTATAAATGATTATAGGTTTCTGAGAGTTTTGTGTACATAAAACAAACAGAGGAAATAGAAGCAAATACTGTTAAATGATGATGCATGAAGGGGATTATAATTATTACAATGAAAAAAAAATAGTACAATTGGTAGAGTGCAAAACTATTGTTCTCCTATGTAAACTATCTCTCAATTCACAATAAAAGCTTTCAACAAAATAAAGATTAAACTATAGGAAATAAAAGAGAAAAAAAAAAAAAGAACATGTTAAGCTCTATCTTGGAATCCAATGCTGTCTCGGATAGGATAATATCCACATGCCAATAAGAAAGATGTTAATATTCACACAGCATTAAAGCCAGTAATAATGAAACTGAAGAATTCTACCAACTGAAACTGAGGAAACATGCAATCAAGATGTATTGATATATGCTGATGATTACAATGTGAAAGCTGGAAATATAAAGGATTAGTATTTGAAAAATATGGCCTTGGTAATAGAAATGATGCTGTAGATTGCATGATAGAAGTTTGCAAGAACAATGGCTTCTTTATTGCAAATACCTTTTCTAAACAACATAAAGGAGGAATACACAGGAATCAAATTGACTACATCTGTGGAAAGAGTGGAAAAGCCCATCAGTTGATCATATTCAAGTTCAAGCTGAAACTGAAGTAAACGAAAACAACTCCAAGAGACTCAAAATATGTCATTGAACACATCCCACCTGAATTTAGAGATCATATCAAGAACAGATTTGATGCATTAGACACTGATAACCGAAGACCGCAAGAATTGTGGGATGACATCAAGAACATCATACATGAAGAAAGCAAAAGGGTCATTAAAAGGACAGAAATGAAAGAGAAGACCAAATTACATGTCAGAAGAGACTCTAAAACTTTTTCTATAACATACAGAAACAAAGTGACTGGAAGATATGAAGAAATAAGAAAGCTGAGCAGAAAAATTTAAAGTGCAATTCAAGAAGGTAAAGTCAAGTATTATAATAAAAGATATGGAGATAGAAAACCAAAAGGAGAAACACAGTCAGCATTTCTTAAGCTGAAAGACATTCAAACCTCCACTTGCAATATTGCAGGGCTCTTTCTATGGGCAAATACTGAATGGCAGAGAAAGCATCAAAAGAAGATTGTTGGAATATAGAGACACTGTACCAAATAGAAAATGGTCTATGTTCAGCCATCTTAAGAGGTAATATAAGATCAAGAACCAATAGTAATGAAGGAAGAAGTCCAACCTATACTGAAGACATTGGTGAAAAACAAGGCTTCAGGAATTAATAGAATACAAATTGAAACCTTTCAAGAAAATGATGAAGAACTGGAGGCACTCACTCATCTATGCCAAGAAATTTGGAAGGCAAGTATCTGGCCAATCAATTGGAAGAGATTTATATTTGTGCCCATTCCAAAGAGAGGTGACTGAACCAAATGTGAAAATCTTCTAACAATATCATTAATATTATATGCGACAAACTGGCAGACAAGTGATAGTATGGATGTACCTCATTAAAAAAAAAAAAAAAGAACCAATAATTAACATCATAATAAATGGAGAAAAGATAAAAATTGCCAAAGACTTCATTTTGCTTGGATTCACAATCAAGACTCATGAAATTAGCACTAATAATTAACATCATGATAAATAGAGCAAAGATCAAAGTTGTCAAGGACTTCATTTTGCTTGGGTCCGCAATCAACACTCATAGAAGCAGCAGCCAAGAAATCAAACAATGTATCGTAGTAGACAAATCTGCTGCAGAAGACCACTTTAAAGTGTTCAAGAGCAAAGATATCAGTTTGAAACATAAAGTGAGCCTGACTAAAGCCATGGTATTCTCAGTTATCTCATATGCATGTCCTAGTATAGTGCTGTAGGATAAAAAAATAAGACTGCAAGGTAGGCTTTAACTGCAATGTGGGTGATTCAAATCCACCAGTCACTCCTTGGAAACCCTGTACAGGATCGCTATGAGTCAAATCCAACTCAAAGGCACTAAATAACAATAACTTATACATGTGAAAGTTAGACAATGAATAAGGAAGACTGTAGAATTGATGCATTTGAGTTACAGTATTGGAAAAGAATATTACAAGTATCAAGAACTGCCAGAAGAACATAAAGATCTGTGTTGGAAGAAGTATAGGCAGAAGAATGCTCCTTAGAAACCAGAATGGCAAGATTTCCACTCATACTTTGGATATGTTATCAGAAGGGATCAGTTCCTGGAGAAAGACATCATGCTTGCTAAAGTGGAGGGTCTGAAAAAGAGGAAGATCCCCAAATGAGACAGATTGGCAGTGCTGCAGCAACAATAGGCTCAAGTGTAACAACCGCTAGGGTGCCATAGTACTGGGCAGTATTTTGTTTTGTTGCATGTAGGGTCAACAGGAGTCAGAGTCAACTCAATTGCACCTAACAAAAACAACCATTTGAGTCATTTCCTTAAAATGGTGGTGGTGGCGTGCCATGGAGTCGGTTCCAACTCCTAGCAACCCTGTACAGGGTTTCTGAGGCTTTAAATGTTTATGGGAGCAGAAAGCCTCATCTTTCTCCTGTGGAACAGCTGGTAGTTTCAAACTGCTGACTTTAAGGTGCGGAGTCCGATTCGTAACCACTATGCTATCAGAGCTCCTTAAAATAAATCTCTTTATATATACATACATGGGAACACAATGGCTCTGTTGGATAAGCACTGGAGTGTGAACCTTAAGGTCAGCAATTCAAGCCTAGCATGGGAGAAAGTTGAAGCTTTCTGCTTCCAAAAAGATTTACAGTCTTGCCAACCTTGATGTCTGCACCAAAATGGCATCTTTGGTCTTTATGATGTCAGAGTTCTTTTGTACCAGATTTGTCCAATGTATACATTGCATGCTTTCTTGATTGCTGCTTCCAGGGGCACTTGTTGATTTGAGTAGAATGAAACCCTTGACAACTTAAATCTTTTCTCCAATTAACATAATGTTGCTTATTGGTTCAGTAATGAAGATTTTTGCTTTCTTTGTGTATAGGTGTATTTCACACTGAAAGCTGTAGTCTTTTATTTTCTTCAGTATGTGCTTCAAGTCCTCTGTACTTTGGCAAGCAAGGTTATGTCCTCTGCATGTCATAGGTTGTTAATGAGTCTTTCTCTGATTCTGATGCCTCTTTCTTCATATAGTCCAGGTATTTGCTCAGAATACAGACTGAATGTTATTGTTATCTGAGATCATAAAATAGATCTCACATAACAACAACATTGTTATTACAACTCATTGTGACCCATATGACAGAGTAGAACTGTCCAACAAAGTTTTCCAGATTGTTATCTTTATGGAAGCATATCAGCAGGTCTTTTCCCTGCAGATGTACTAGGTGCGTGTGATTGAACCACCAACATTTTGGTTAGCAGTCAAGTGCTTACCCACGGCACCACCAGGACTCCTTACAACAGATAGGAAAGTATGGTAGCAGGATACAACCCTGATGCACACCTCTTTATTTCAAAGTCCGATATGTGACAAATGAATTATAGATAACCACAGTTCATTAACATGGAAATAGGAGTATGTTTATGTGATGTTAAAATTATAATTCCTTATGTAAGTAAATAATTTGTTACATAAACTCTTAAAGAAACAAACAAAACTATGACTTCACTTACAAAATAGGGAAATATTTCTCTTTTATATGTTAGACCAAGTATTTATACATTTTGAACACATTGTAATAAATCTATCTCCATATATGGATTCCTGGTGTGGTGCTATAGTATAAGCACTGTGCTAAGCACAAGGTCAACAGTTCAAATCCATCAGCCACTCCTTGGAAACCCTAGACAGGGTCACTATGAGTTGGAACCAACTTAACAGCACTTAGCAGTAACAACAATGGTGGTGGCTGCGTGCCCTGAGTTGGTTCCGGCTCATAGCGATCCTATACAGGGTTTCCGAGGCTGTAAATCTTTATGGGACCGGAACGCCTCATCTTTCTCCCACGGAACAGCTGGTAGTTTCTAACTGCTGACCTTGCGATTCGTAACCACTATGCTACCAGAGCTCCTTATAACAATAATAGCATCTAACATATATAAGAAACCCTGGTAGCATAGTGGGTTGCGAGATGTGTTGCTAACTGCAAGGTCAGCAGTTCAAATCTACTAGTTATTCCATGGGAGAAGGATGAGGTTTTCTACTCCAGTTAAGATTTACAGCTTCAAAAACCCTGCACAAAAAACCTATGAGTCAGGAGTGATTTGCTGGCACATAACCACCACCACCATCTCCACACATAATTGCATTAATATATATTTAATGTTAATATAAAATATTAAAACATTAAAATTTTCATCTCAATAAGTGATAAAAGTGAAAAGTCAAAGTTATTTTTAGTATCATCATACTTAAAAATGTTTTATTGCTTTTCTAAGACTCTAATTCTTAGGTACAATGTAGTTTGGATGGCTTCTACCAGAAAGTTTTATTGTATCCCACACCAAGCTCTCCTGAACACTACACATTCCACAATGTCCTATAAATGCCTGGCTTGTGAGCTCCTCTAAAGAAGGAGTTCTATTTTGTTCCTTAATATTTCCCCAGTTCTAGGCCAATTTCAGTGAAATTAATTAATTAATATTTCATTTAGAACCAATATATATTCTACTGGAACCTTCCACAAACTTTCTCTCATGCCAAAGGCACAAATACTTAGAGAGAAAAAAGCCTGATATATATTTCAAATTTATTTTTTCAACAGTCTTGGTATGGCACTGTAAGTACTGGACCACACGATCGGTTTGAACCACAAGGTGGGCAGTTCAAACTTCCCAACCACTCCTCAGAAACCCTATACAGGGTTGCTATGAGTTAGAACTTACTTGATGGCACTTAACAACACCTAAGTTATTTACTGAAATAAATGATCTGTCAAATTATATCATCAATACCTCTGAAAGATTCCATTAGAAACACTACTTCCTGTGAGATGCAGAAAAGATCAGTCTTTCTTTACCAGAATCAGCTGTTGTTGCGTTGCTTCTGACTCATGATGACTCCAAGAATGTCAGAAAACTGTTCTCCATGGGGTTTTCCTTTTCTGGATTTTCAGAAGTAGACTGACAGGCCTTTCTTTTGAAGTGCCTCTGGGGAACTCAAATCTTCAATCTTTCAACTAGCAACTGAATGCTTAAACAATTAGCACCACAAGTCTCTTTCTGTTGCTGTTATTCAGTGCTGTCAAGTTGGTTCTGACCCACAGCGACCCTGTATAGGGTTTCCAAAGAGAAGCTGGTGGGTTTGAACGGCCCACCTTGTAGTTCACTGTCCAGTGCTGATCCTATGGTATCACTCCCGCTAATTCAAGTATAAAACCTGGACAGAATGTATTGAGACTTATTTGAAAACTGAAAACTAAACACTAGCAGGCAGATCAGAGAAGAACAGCAGAACTTGATGTACCATGGAAAGAGCAGTATTTAATGTTTGCTTTCCTCTGGTAGCGTAGTGGTTACAAATCGGGCTGCGGACCGCAAGGTCAGCAGTTCGAAACTACCATCTGTTCCGCGGGAGAAAGATGAGGCATTCTGCTCCCGTAAAGATTTACAGCCTCGAAAACCCTGTACAGGGTCACTATGAGTTGCAACAGATTCCACGACACACAGCCAGCCAGCCAGTACCCCTCGTTTCAACTCAACACAGCCAAGGACTCAGCAGTAGGCACTTTATGTCAGACATAGTAGATCCAAAAGAAATCCTCTATACTCTCAAAGTACAGAGTAGAAACCCCCAGGTTCTTCTTTTTCCCATGCCCTAACCACTAGAAAGTCCCATAGCAGCTGCAATAGGGGAAGACAGAAATAAATCTATAGAAGCCAAAACCTTAAGGAAGGTCATTGTCCTGGAGGAGTACCTATGTGGCACAAACAGTGAATCAAAAGGTTGGACATTTAAGACCACTCATAGGCACTTCTGAAGAAAGAAATCTTGGTGATCTACTTTTGAAAAATCAGCCATTTAAAACCCATGTAGCAAAATTCTGCTTTAACACACATGGGTTACCATGAGTCAGAATCCACTCTACTGAAACTGGCTGGTTAGTTATTGTCTTACTACCACTTAGCTGCAAAGTTGGCTTAAACCGTAAAGTCGGTGGTGGTTCAAGCTCACCAGTAGCTCGTCGGAAACCCTATAAAGGGATGTTATGGTTGGAACCAACTCAACAGCACTTTACAACAACATCACTTAGCCCTAGTGCTGCAGAAGAGTTTCTCCCTTGTTGTTGTTAAATACCTTCAAGTTGGTTTGGATGTATAGTGACCCTGTATAAGGTTTCTAAGGAGTGGCTGGTGGGTTTGAACTGCCAACTTTGCAGCTCAAATTGACCTTGCAACCTAGTACATTACCCTGTAGCAACACACCAGGACTCCACTGTTGTTGTTAGGTGCCATCCAGTCAGTACTGACTCATAGTGACCTTATGCACAGCAGAACAAAACACTGCCCGATCCTGGGCTAACCACACTACTGTTGCCATGCTTGAGTCCAGTAAAGAAAGCAGAAAGTGCCTGAAAGAAACTGGAGAGGGAGGTCCCATAAAGCTCTTCTGATATGAACTCACCCCTGATATGTCCAAGAGTAGATGTGATACTAATTAGCATACCAAAGATGCTATGGCCTTACCTAAGGAGTAGAAGGAACACTGGTAGTGTCAGTGTTGGGCTGCTAACCGAGCTTGGCAGTTGGAACCCACCAGCACTACATGGAAGAAAGATGAGGCAGTCTGTGGCCGTGAAGATTTATAGCCTCCAAAACCCTACTGATTAGTTCTTTCCTATACTACATGGTTGTTATGAATTCGAATCCAGCTCTGGTAGCATAGTGGCTACAAATCGGGCTGCGAACCACAAAGTCAGCAGTTTGAAACCACCAGCTGTTCTGCAGGAGAAAAGATGAGGCTTTCTGCTCCTGTACGGATCTGCAGCCTCAGAAACCCTGTACAGGGTCGCTATGAGTCTGAACCGAGTCCATGACGCATAACAACAACAACAACAACAACAGGCAGAGTTTGGATTTTAAGGCAGGTCCCAGAATGACCACTAGGTGGTACACAAACACAGGACAGACCCAAATAATAAGGTAAAATCTAGTAAAATGAAGCTGACATTAAACCCGCACATCCCAGAGAATTAAAACAAAAATATCAACATTATCCACACAACCTAATTAAGATACAGGGTTTCATAAAAAAAAATACTTGAAATGTTCAGGATATAAATTCACAGAAAAATATAATCAACAGACTCCAATGATAAAGATAAATAAGTAACAACCCACAAATGTTGGATTTAGCAGTTTTTTATAAAGTTAAATACACATATGTCCCAGCAGTCTTGTTTCTGGGTATTTACCATAGGGAAAGGAAAACTTATGTTCACACAAAAACCTATATGTAAATATTCATAGCAGATTTATTTTTTTTATGTTCCAAAGCTGTAAACAACTCAAATGCCCTTGTCATGGTTCAAGTAAGGTTGTGAACATGATATTAATTAATCTTTTCTTGGTGGGGGAGGGAGACTGATGGAATTATTCTGTATCCTGATTTTGGTAGTTGTTTCAAAAATAAAAGTTAAGTCTGTTGTACTGTATATTTTTATTTACATTAAAAAATAAAATTATTAAAGAGAATAAAAATGAAGACATCATGAAAACTCATATGTTGTTGTTAAGTACCATCATCTAGTCAGTTCTGACCCATAGCGACCCTGTGTAGGGTCTCTGAAGATCAGCTGGTGAGCTTGAACAGCCGACCTTGCAGTTCAAACAGCTTTGCAGTCTGGCACATTAGCCCACAGCACCATACCAGGACTCTGAAAACTCATGTAAGCTGTTTCCCAGGAATTAAAATCAATTTAAAATAATAAAACTGGCCACATTATAAAGGCTATATTGCAATATTTCTAAATGATCACACTTACTTAGTTTTTTCCCCCTCTACAATGGATATTTTCCAAAGTTTTAAAAAATATGGACGTATTCTCTTATCAGATTTCTGCCTATATAGGAAAATTGTGTAGAGACATCACTACCAAATGCCATTTATGATCCTCTACTGGAACACTGAATTCACAAAAATTTATAAATGAAATATTGAGAAAATTGAAGAAATCTAAGTATGTATTAAATTGTATATCTATGAAATATGCATTAAATTGAAGAAATCTAGATATGTATCAAATCTACCAGCAGCTCTGCAAGATTACTCCGCTTTCTGCTCTGCAATAAGGAGACTCTAATTTGGAGTTCTGGTATAGTGCCGTGGGTTAATGTGCTGGACTGCAAGGTTGGTTTGAACCACAAGCTCAGTGGTTCGAGCTCACCAGTCGCTCCTAGAAAACTCTATACAAGGTCGCTATGAGTCGGAACTGACTCAACAACTATAGGGGGTAAAATTAGTCACATGAGACTGAGGAACAAGACGCTGAGTAAGCATATTTAAACAAGTTAACCAATTTAACTGCTCGGGCACTTGTATCAGGAGTACAGTTCACCCCTTTGACAGAAGGAAAAGTCAAGTTATATCTGGGGCTCTTTCTCATTCCTCATTCTTATCTCTCTGCAAGAGCACATATGCTAATTAATGATATCTCTAGTATCCAAAGTCTCTTGTCTTTCTAACCTATTTGCATAGTGTAAGTGTGCTACGCCTTCACAATTTTTTGGAAGGACAGTAGCATCATTCCAGGGACAACATTTCAAACCTGATAATGATAGCACAGATCTACTGACCTAAAAAAAAATGGTCAGTTTCATCATTGTTGTTGTGTTGTGTTGTGTTGTGTTGTGTAGTGTCATCGAGTCGGTTCCGACCCATAGCAACCCTGTATAGGGATTCCAAGGAGCAGCTGGTGAGCTTGAACTGTCGACCTTGCAGTTCAAATGGCTTTGCAGTCTGGCACATTAACCCACCGCGCTACACCAGGGCTCCAGTTTCATCATTAGGTCTCCATAAATGAGGACACTGCAAATAAGGAAGTTAGTTTAAAATTCAGTTGAGATGATTTCATGGTCCTGTTTTCCTTAAGCCCACCCAGGCCATTAAGACAGTTATCTCAGGAACTAAGCCACTACATCCCTAAAAGGTGGTACGTTTGAGGAGGATTCTTCCCCTATTATGTCTATTTCCAAAGAATGCCATCCTGATGTTAAAATAGATTAAGTGCACATCCAAGTGTAACTTACTCTATATAATGTGCCTGTTCTTTGTGATAAACAGGAGAGTCTTGAGAGATTATTCTCCTTGTCCTCCAGACCACTGGCTTTCGGTTAATAAAGCTTGGATTGGATCTCTCCCCATCTCTGTGACTGACTACAGTGACAGGTAGCAAGCCCTTGTTTTGGTTTGGCAACAAAGGGCCCCAGAAATAGGGATTAAACATAAGCCACTTATTAATTGAAATCTTGCAACCAAAATCTTGAGGAGTGTTCAGGACTATGCCCCTCCTTCATTGGACAAATGGAAAGACGGGCAGGAAATGCCCAGAGTCATAGCTGAGCAAACCACAGGCTATTTAGAGAGTCCACTCATAAAATTGCATATTCTATGGGACTTGCCATTGAGGAAGACCACCCATAAAAATTCAGTATTTTTACTTCCTTGTGAGATATTGTAGAAAGCTGATTGGTTTACCTAGTGCCCAGGCATAACTTTAAGGTATAAACCTTCTGCTGGGCAAAGGAGAATGCTAGTCCCAGGGAGAAGTCTGAATTTAAGTCCCAAAGAACAATGCATGGTCAGCATTCTAGAATCAGTTCTGTCTGCTTCTATCAGTAGCCTTTATGGTAGAATCCATCTTGAAGAAATGCTGTACACACACACAATTAGCAGTAAAAAGCCATTTCCCAGTAACCCCACCTGTGTACTTATGAATAAACATGATGCCTTTTCCTTACCTAAAACTTTTAAACCCCAACAAAGCCTTTGTTCAGGAATACAGCTAAGAAATGCATTAAGCCCACCCCATCTCTACTTGCAAGCTTCTTTCTTGTAATTAACCTTTCCTCACATGGAAACTCTCCCTCACCTGACTATTCCTAATAAATATAAGGCAAGACTCCTCTTTTGAAGGGTGGTGAAAGGTGAGATATTGGTATGCAGAGATTTAGCATGAGTTACAAAAGATAAATAACTGTGATTCTAGGTGTGGGTCACACAGGTGTCCATTATACTATTTTGTGAATGTTCCTGTACATTTGAAAGTAATCAAAATAAAAAGTTGGTCAAAAGGAATAGAGAAATAACAACAATAAAAACAAAAACATGAAATTACTCAAGTAATAACCAAATGGCTTATATCTGGAAAACAGTCTATTCATTCTCTTTTTGTACCACTTAACTTTACAACTAAACTATGAATAGAATCAGTTTCATCTGATATTTTATCAACATCTGCAATAGGAATAGGCTCCTGTACCCCACAAAATTTAGTACAAGCATCAAATACTACTGGGCACCATAATTCCTCACAAGGAAGTTATTTTAAATTATTCATTGTTATTTTAAATCTTCAACCAGAAGTTATAAGCAAATTTAAAGCAGAAAACTGACAACCCTAAGGTGCTAAAAGGTTTTTAGCCTGACCAAAGCAAAATAAAGAATAGAAGAAGGACTGAGTAGCCATCCTGCCATCATAACACAACAGTTAAGCTTAAGATTTTGAACACCACCACCCCCTCACTTCCCATCCCCTGCCACACACACACTCAAGCTGTACCTCATCCCTCTGGAACTGTCTGCTACAGTCAACTACTACAGTCAAAAGTTAACTCCCCTTTTCTCTAAAAGTAATCACTTCTCCTTCTTTAATTAGTACTCAAACACTACTCCAAGGACTATTTCAGAAAGGACTATTGCAGAAACAGAAGAAAAACAACCAAACATCTTTTATGGCTACTGATAACAACTACTTGGAGAGATTAATGGTGCCAGCTGGAGACAGCTTGTCTATGGCTATCAACAGGACCTTGAATAAACAGACAGAGGAGAGTTCCTAAACTCCCTCAGGCCCCTAATTCATACTCAAAATCCTTATAAAGCTACCCTCCCCTTTCTCTCAGGGAGACAGATCTAGGACATTTTCTACTCCCCAGCTCTATGGGATATTGATAGTCAATAAACATTCTGTCTTTGCTGAGTCCTGTCTCTGAGTATAGGCTCCATCAGTTGTTGTTGTTGTTGTTGTTGTCAGGTGCCATCGAGTCAGAGCTGACTCATAGCGACCCCATGCACAGCAGAATGAAACAATGTCCAATCCTGGGCCAACCCCACCACCGCTGCCACATTCGATGCCATCAATGATGCCACCTGGCTGATCCATCTCGTTGAGGGTCTTCTTCTTTTTCTCTGAACCTCCATCTTACCCAGCATGACATCCTTCTCCAGCTACTGTTCTCTCCTGACAATATGTCCAAAGTGTGAGAGACGAAGCTTAGCCAACCTGGCCTCCAAGGAGCACTCTGACTGTACTTCTTCCAAAATAGATCTATTGGTTCTTTTGGCAGTTCATGGTACTTTTAGTATTCTCCTCCAACACCACAACTCAAAGGCATCAATTCTTCTACTGTCTTCCTTATTCACTGTTCAGCTTTTGCATCCATATGAGGTTATTGAAAATATCAGTAGCAGGTAATAAAGAATCTTTTTACCGGTTACAAAATAGCCACTGAATCAATCTACACAGGGACCAGTCCAGAGGGCCAGAGTTTCTGTGAATTTATCTCTAACACCATTGTAATAAAATATCTTGCCAATTATAATTCCTATCCTTTTAGTATTGAGAAATTTTAATTAATCAATAGGGAAGAATTAAGTACCCACTGTATGTCTGGCATTAGACCACTTCCTGTGTAAGAAATTTATGAACATTCTTTTAAGTTGTAATAAAAATTTGCAAAATGGATTAGTTAATTCACTGTTTATTCTAAGCATCAGATTTACAAGAAGGTAGTTGCATGTACAGTGTGATTTAATGACTACTATGAAAATCTCATTCTCACACATCCACACATCAAGTATTGCTCACCCAAAACAGTGACTTCATTCCTTGTTAAAAAGCAAATTACACTAGAAAAAAGAGCATGTTTCAGACGACTTAAATCTTGGAGTACATTTGATCAGATCTTTTTTTTCTAAGAAACAATTTAATAAAGGGATAAGGAGAGATCCTGGTGTGGTGCTACAGAATCAGCACTGGCCTACAAACCCCAAGGCTGACAGTTCACGCCCACCAGTTGCTCCTCAGAAACCCTAATGGTTTACTACAAGTCAGAACTGACTTTACAACAAAGGAAAGATCTTGAAAGCAATGAGTTAGGGCTAGATGATGAGAGGGAAAGGATATGGAAAGGAAAATAACAGAGTGGTGGTGGTGGTGGTGGCTTCTGTGCCACAGAATTGGTTCTGAGTATAGGGTTTCCAAGGTGTAAATCTTTCCGGGAGCAAAAAGCTTCATCTTTCTCCCATGGAACAACTGGTAGATTTGTACTGCTGGCCGCTTGGTTAACAGCCCAGCGCATAATCCACTATGCTGCTAATAAGGTCAGCTAGAAAATAATTCACTTTAACAAAAAAAAAAAAAAAAGTATGCCTATAAGTAAAAATCAAATAGTACTATTCAGAACATCCAACAACCCCTGCCCTACTTATCCATCACTCCTCAACAGCAACAATTTAGAAGTCTTTTAGCTGATGGTCTTTCCCTACACATTTTCCACAACCTCTTATATCAGTGAATTTCCTACTATTCAATCACTTTATATTTCTGAATAAATCACTTTATATTTCTGATTAAAAAAAAAGTGTGAAAAATGTAGTGGAAAGAGAATTTATAAGTCATCCAATAATTCTGTTTATTGAAGAATTCAAAAACAGTGACAATAATAGAGGGCTTGTCAGAAAACAAAGATTCCTAGTTAAGCAAGCTATTTGTACCTGGCTAGGAGAATTTGTGTGGCTCTGTGGGCTAATGCGTCAGACTACAAAGTCATCTGAACTGCAAGGTCGGTGGTTTAAGCTCACTAGCTGCTCCTTGGAAACCCTATACAGGGTTCTCTATGGGCTGGAGTCGACTTGATGGCCCCTTCATAACAACAACAGTAACCTAAAGATTAGTGGTGCAGACTCACCCGGCAGTGTCACAGATGAAAGGCCTGACAATTATTTCTGTAAAGATTATGGAAAGAAAAGGAAAACACAAAACCATTGTTGTTGACTCAATACCAACTTATAGCAAGCAACCCTATAGTGCGGAGAATTACCCAACAGGTGCCCTGTGGCACAGTGGTTATATGTGGAGCTGCTAAGGTCAGCAGTTTAAACTCACCAGCTGCTCCATAACAGAAAGATGTGACAGTGGCTTCTATAAGGTTATAATTTCAGAAACCCTATGGAGTATTCTCCTCTGTCCTATAGTGTTACGTTAAGTCTGAATTGACTCAACTGCAGTGGGTAAACCTTTATGGACGCAAACTGCCACATCTTTCTCACATGAAGTGGATAGGTGGGCTTTTGGTGTCCTGGTGTCGTGCTGTGGGTAATGCTCTGGACTATAAGGTTGGTTTGAACCACACGGCCCGTGGTTCACACTCACCAGCCACTCCTCAGAAACCCTGTACAGGGTCACTATGAGTTGAAGCCGATTCAACAACACTTAACAACAACAACTGTATGGTTAGAAGCTGAGCACTTACCCACTGTACCATTGGGGCACCTACTCTACAGATTACACACTAATCCATTACCACTGAGTCAATTCAGACTCATAGTGATATTATATAGGGCTTCTGAGACTATAAATCTTTATAGGAGTAGACAGTATCATCTTTCTCCCACAGAAAGATGATATTAGCAGCTTTACAAGGTTTTGTGTCAACTTGGCTGGGACTGGATTCTTAGCAATTTACCAAGTAAACCACAGTAATCCCCCAAATGAGAGCTAGCATAATGTAATCACCTCTATGATGAGATCTGCTATTAGCAGCCAATCAACTGAAAGGAAGTCTCCTCAAAGGTGTGTCCTACAACACTAGTAGAGAACAAGGGACCTATTATCACCAAGAAGATCTAGGACTGGAGTGCATCCTTTGGACCAGGGCACCCTGCATTGTAGAGTTCTTAGATGCATAGAAAGATTGATGCCAAGATGCATAGAGATCTTCAAGGAATGATCTTCAATATCCTACAGATGTTGAAAGGAGACAAGGACTTTCCCCCAGATCCAACAAAAAGGAAACTCTCCCTAGACTCAACACTTTGAATTTGAACTGCTAGCCTTCTCAATTGTGAGATATAAATTACTACTGTTTGTTATAGCACCATTGGAGTCCTGGTGTGGTGCAGTAGGATAAGCACTCAACCTCAAGGTCAGTTAGAACTGAAGGGTCAGTGGTTAAACTCACCAGCCACTCCTTGGAAACCCTATACAGGATCATTTTGGATCAGAAATCAACTCAATGGCACTTACCAACAATAACAACAACATAGCAGCATTAGATAACCAAGACTCAATGCCTAACCTACAGTGTCACTAGGGTTCCTGACTCTGAAGATAACAGCCAAGAAAATTCTATGAAACAACTCTAGTTTGTAACATATGGGGTAACCATGAGTCTAAATCAATTCAATGGCAATAAGTTTGATTTGCTTGCTTTTGTCAGAAAATAAAATAAAGTAAATAAAATATGTAATTCAATAAACTCAAGGATTTTCATTAATACCTCTCCCCTAATTATACTCTAGAATTCATATGAGCAAAGACTGCAATTGGTTTCAGATTGATCTCCAACTTATAGTGTGATTATTAAATAATAAATATTAGTTAAGTGAAGAAATGAAAACAAAATAATGTATATTACATATAAAATGTCTGAAAAACTTTGATTTCATAATATAATTGTGTTTATCAATGTCAATACATATATTAAATTTTTTTTATGTTTAAGAAAGGATATATTCTATAATCAAATATTTATATAATAAGGTATTATAACTTATTACTTGGAAATAATTTTTTTAAGTAATTTTTAGTGGTGGTTTTGTGCCACTGAGTTGGTTACAATTCACAGCAACCCTATACAGGAATTCCAAGGCTATAATGTTTACAGAAGCAAAAAGCCTCATCATTCTGCTGTAAATTCAACTGCTAACCTTGAGATTAGCATATCAGCTCCTAATTCACTATGCTACCAGCTTTCCTTGAAAATACAGTAACATAGATTTAATACTTTTAAAAGTCATTGAGGATTCAGAAAACATTGCTGAAACTTGCATACATTATTGAGTGGCGAAATAATGACTCCATTCACAATTGTTTACTAAACTACAACAAGGTAAACACTTTCAGTGTAAGTCTCTGATAAGCAAAAATTCAGCACAGTACAAATATTCAAAGTCTTACTTGTAACAGGTTTTCCACAAACTTTTTACATTTATTCACGTCCATTTAAATGTATATTATGAATCTACAAGTTGCACAAATCAGTCTAAATTTAAGAAAATTGATATATACCTACAATATGAAAAGAACTGGTATGAAAAAATTTCCTGTGAAGCCTATAAGTATCTGCTTTTAATATCTGTTGGCATTTAAAATTTTTATATCAACAGTAGTAAATGCTCATTTTAAAATACCCAAGAGCCAAGTGAGTAAATTTTAAAGTACTTGCTGTTATTAGATACTGAAATGGTTCCAACTCACAGAAGCCCTGTGTATAACAGAACGAAACCCTGCCCCTGCCATGCATCATCCTCACAATCACTACTATGTTTGAGCTCATGTTGTAGCCACCATGTTAATCTAGCTTCCTCTTTTTCACTGGTCCTCTATTTTATCATGAATCATATCCTTCTCCAGGTACTGGTTCCTCCTGACAACATGTCCAAAGTATGAAAGGTAAGTCTTACCATCCTCACTTCTAAGGAGCATTCTGGCTATTCTTCTAATAAAAAAATAGTGACTGACTTGTATAATATTATACCAATCTCTTATGAGGGATTATATATAGTTACCAATAAATAACATCATGATAAGTGGAGAAAGGGCTGACATTATCAAAGACTTCATTTTGCTTGGATCCACTATCAACACTCATGGAAATAGCAGTCAAAAAATCAGAAATATTACATTAGGCAAATCTGCTGCACAAGACCTCTATACAGTGTTCAAAAGCACATATGTCAGTTTGAGGACTAAGGTGTGCCTGACCCAAGCCACGGTGTTTTCAATAGCCTCATATGTATATGAAAGTTGGACAATGAATAAGGAAGACCATAGAAGAACTGATACATTTAAGTTA
The DNA here is from genome assembly GCF_000296735.1 of Chrysochloris asiatica. Taxonomy (NCBI): domain Eukaryota; kingdom Metazoa; phylum Chordata; class Mammalia; order Afrosoricida; family Chrysochloridae; genus Chrysochloris; species Chrysochloris asiatica. Next base: position 1,924,847 of record NW_006408739.1, read on the forward strand.
TGTTACTGGAGAAGAATATTAAAAGTACCATAGACTGCCAAAGAACAAACAAATCTGAGTTGGAAGAAGCACAGGCAGAATGCTCTATAGAAGTCAGGATGGTCAGACTTCGTCTCTCAGACTTCAGGCATACTATCAGGAGAGACCAGTCCTAGAGAAGGGCATCATGCTAGGTAAAATATAGGGTCAGCATAAAAGAGGAAGAACCCCCCAACAAGATAGATTGGCACAGTGGCATCAGCAATGGGCTCAAGCGCAACAAGAAATGTGAGGACGGTGCAGGACTGGGCAGTGTTTCCTTCTGTTGTGCAAAAGGTTGCTATGAGTCGGAACCAACTCGACAGCATCTAAAAACAACATACACTCACATACTAATTCATATATATACGTATATAAGGAACTCTGGTAGCATAGTGGTGACGAATCGGGCTGCGAACCTTAAGGTCAGCGGTTCGAAACTACCAGCTGCTCGGCGCGAGAAAGTTGAGGCTTTCTACTCCCATAAAGATTTACACCCTTGGAAACCCTGAACAGGGTCACTATGGGTCGGAACTGACTCGATAGCACTTAACAACAATATATATAAAAAACCCTGCTATTATATAATGTACTATTTTATTCTTCTTGCATTTATCATTTCATATATAAAATCTACTGTTCTTGGAATCTGAGATCAAACTATATACCTAACATTCTTGCGGAAAATATTTTCCTCATGACATTACTTACCAGAAAAATTATTTGTAATGGTTGTAGTATATTTCTCTTTATGAATATGGTACATTTCACTTTATCAGTTCTCTTTGATCATTCCCCTATAGTTAGAAAATCCCATAGAAGAATGGGCATATTTGACCTTATCCTTCTTTACCTTTTGTAGGTAGTTTTGTGAGCTATATCATAAAATAGAAAAATGCATAAAATAATACAATTTCTTGCCCTTTCATATATTTTTTTATTGTTACTACCTCTTTGTAATATATTCAGAGAAACTTTCTTTAACCTATTCCACTTCACAGTCTTTCTCTTTCTCTTCAGTTGTTATGTTCTATGGTTAATTTAGTTCACTTAAGTTTTCATTCAGATTATTATTATTTTCATTTCTAGAATATCTACCTGTCTTTTTCCAAATTTGTTAGGTCATTTTTATAGTTTGCTGTTCCCTACCAATATTTCCAAACTATCTTTTGTTCTTTAGTTGTACTTTGTTTAACATGGTAAATAGTAGTTTTATACTCTGTAGCTGGTAATTCCAATATCTAATGTCTATGCATTAGATCTAATGTCTATCCACTAAAGTCTGTTATCATTAACTGAATGCAAAATTTTAAAGGGAAGCTCAAGAAGAGAGTCAAGTTATTTTAATGAAAGCACAAAAATCTGGGTTTGGAAAACAAAAAAGTTAGTACACACTGTAGTACACACTTTAGCTGAAAGAACTAAAGAAAAAAATCAATGCTTAACTTGCAATATAGAAGAGTTTTATGACAGAAATATTGAATGCTGTCAGAAGCATCAAAAGAAAATGGAAGAAATACACAGAGTAACTGTACCAAAAAGAAATGGTCAGTGTTCAACCACATGAACAGGCAGCATATGATCAAGAACCTATGGTACTGAAGGAAGAAGTCCAAGCTACAATGAAGGCACTGATGACAAACAAGACTCCAGGAATTGAAGGGATACAAACTGAAATGTTTCAATAAATTGATGACTCTCTGGAGGTGCTCACCCATCTATGCTAAGAAATTTGGAAGACAGCTACCGGGAAACCAATTGGAAAAGGTCCATATTTGTGTCCATCCAAAGAAAGGTGATCTAATGGAACGTGGAAATTACACATAAAATTTTGCTTAAGATAATTTAAAAACATTTAAATAAGCAGTATTTAATATATGCAGTAGTATATTGACAGATAGTTGTCAAAAATTCAAGCCGAATTCAGAAGAGGATGTGGAACAAGGGATATTACTGCTTATATCAGAAGGATCTTGGATAAAAGCAGAGAATACCAAAAGATGTTTACTCATGCTTTATCAACTATGCAAAGGCATTTGGCTGTGTGGATCACAACAAACTATGGATAACACTACAAATAGGTATTCCAAAGCTGTTGTTAAATGCCTTTGAGTTGATTCTGACTCATAGCGATCCTGTATAGGATTTCTGAGGAGTGGCTGGTGGGTCTGAATCACAGACCTCAAGATTAAAGCAACCTTGCAGTCCAGTGTTTATCCTACAGCACCACACCAGGCCTCTTCCAAAGCATTGTTGTTAAGTGCTGTAGAGTCAGGTCCAACTCACAGTGATCCTGTATAGAGTTTCTGAGGAGTGGCTGGTAAGCTTGAACTGCCAAACTTAAGATTCAAACCACCTTACAGTCCAGTGCATTAACCCACAGAGCCACATGAGGACTCCCCTTCAAAGCATTGTTGTTGTTGTTGTGTGCCGTGGAGTCAGTTCTGACTCATAGCGACCCTGTACAGGGTTTCCAAGGCTGGAAATCTTTACCGGAGCAGAAAGCCTCATTTTTGTCCCACAGAACAGCTGGTAGTTTCGAACTGTTGACCGTGAGATTAGCAGACCAATTTGTAACCACTACGCTACCAGAGCTCAGTACTCATTAAAACAGAACAAGGGGATATTGAATGGCTTAAAATCAGGAAAGGTGTGCACCAGGATTGTATTCTTTCACTGTTGGTTAATAAACTGGACTGCAAAGTTAGTTTGAATTGCAAGGTCGGCCGTTCAAGCTCACCAGGTTGCTGCTTGGAAACCCTATACAGGGTCGCTATGTGTCAGAACCGACTCAATGGCACTGAACAACAACAATAAGAACATTCAATCTGTATGTAGGGGAAATAATCTGAGAAGCTGGAATATAGAATGTGGCATTAGGATTGGAGGAAGACTCATTAATAGCCTGTGATATGCAGATGACACAACCTTGCTTGCTGAAAGCAAAAGGGACTTAAAATACTTATCTAGGATGATAAAGATTACAGTCTTCATTACAGATTGCACCTCAGTGTATGTGGTTGTTGTAAAGTGCCCTATTTTTCTGACTCATAGCAACCATGTATCGGGTTTTCAAAAGTCCTCACAACTGGACCAATAAATAATGTCGTAATAAACAAGCAAAAGATTGAAGTTGTAAAAGACATCATCTTGCTTGGATCCAAAATAAACACTCAAGGATGTAGCAATCAAGACATCAAATGATAAGTTGCATTACACAAATCTGCATCAAAAGACCTTTTAAAACAACAAATATGTCACTTTCAGGACTAAAATGTGCCTGACCTGACTCATGGTATTTTCAATAATCTCATATGCATGTGAAAGTTGGGCAATGAATAGATATACTGGATAAGATTTGATGCATTTGAATTATGATGAAGACTACTCAAAGTGCCATGGACTGTTAGAAGGAAAAATAAATCTGTCTTGGAAGACGTACTGGAGCACCTACAATGGTAAGATTTTGGAAATATATTCTGGAAAGACTAGCCTCTGGAGAAGGAAATCATGCTTGGTAAAGTGGAGTGTCAGTGAAAAAGAGAAAGGCTTCAACAAAATGAATTGGCACAGTGGCAACAACTATGGGCTCAAACTTAACAATTGAGAAGATGGTGTTCTGTTAAATTGTTTAGTTGTTACCAACTAGACAGCATCTAACAACAAAGGTCTATGCAAGGTTGTTTCTGAGCTTAGTGTTTCTACTGATTCTCACTCACGGCACTTTGTTTCCTTAAGGATTTCATATTCATTGGGATACAATATATGCTGTTTATCTGAATTTTAGGATGAAGGTATATTCTCCACAGAATCTGCATTTGTTTCTGTCAGGTGCACAGGAACACTATCAATCATGCACCATTTTTAACTAAATTCATACACTGAAGGTTTTTTTTTGTATAGCCCAGGTGATATGAATTGGAACTGCAAATACATTCTAAGGTCAACTTGCGATTATAAATTCTTAAGGGTGTTTTTAACCTCTTCTTTTGGCCATCTCTAAGTCATCTATCTTTCTATTCCTCTGGGAATTAGGGAATTTGTATGTGTGCTGTAAGAGAACTGAGAAGTGACTAACCTTCCTTCACATATTCATGAGAATGCCATCCAAAAGATAATGAAACGAGCACTCAATAAAATGTGCACTCATAATGGTTAATTGTTGTTGTTATGTGCCATGGAGTCGGTTCCATTAATGATTTCCTGGGACCATAAATACAGTTATTAAATAATTTCAGAGAAGACAGTTAGGAGTATACATTCCTCTCAACATACATTACAAAAATAACCTAATATTTAATTATTTTAAATATATATTCACCTAACAGAATTCTAACCCTAAGGAGTTAATATACATTGATCATTGGAAACAAATACATTGAGTGAAGAATTTTTATTAACATTTATTTATTTAGATTAGGAACTAGACAGTTTTAATGAAATCACTTCATCTAGATCTAGCTTGTTTGGTTGTTTTATTTGAAAGTAATACAGTATTTTAAAAGTAGGCTTTCTAGATCAATCTCCTACTCAAAATAAGAGACGCATGCTATTAAAAAAAAAAAAATCAACAATGGAAAGGTTTTCAAGAATTTCCACCTTTCAGAATTTAGATTAATATACATGTGGGTATTTAGCAGAGCAGATGGCTCAGAAGGATAAAAATTTGTAGCTTAACATTTTAAATACAGACTACACTTAATTGTGCTCATGAGGAATCTGGACCTGGACCAAGAAGCAGTTGTTCAAACAGAACATGGGAACACTGAATAGTTTAAAATTAAAAAAGGTGTGCGACAAAGTAGTCTTCTTTCACAATACTTACTCAACCTGTATGCTGAGCAAATAATCCGAGAAATTGGGCTATATGAAGAAAAACGTAGCATCAGGATTGGAGGAAGACTCATTAACAACCTGCGATATGTAGATGATACAACCTTGTTTGCTGAAAAGTGAAGAGGACTTAAAACATTTACTGATGAAGATCAAAGAGCACAGCCAAAAAAAATCAAATGACTATTGCATTGGGCAAATCTGCTGCATGAGACCTTTTTAAAGGTTGAAGAGCAAAGATGTCAACTTGAGAACCATGGTGCACCTGACCCAAGCCATGGTATTTTCAATAACCCCATATGTATGCAAAAGCTGGACAGTGAATAAGGAAGATTGGAGAAGAATTGATGCTTTTGAGTTATGGTGCTGGAGGAGAGTATTCTAAGTGCCATAGGCAGCCAAAAGAACCAACAGATCTGTGTTGGAAGAAGTGCAGCCAGAATGCTCCTTGGAGGCCAGGATGGCCAAACTTCCTCTCTCATATTTCAGACATACTGTCAGGAGGGACTGGAGAAGGATATCATGTTTGGTAAGGTGGAGGGTCAGAGAAAAAGAGGAAGACACCCAACGAGATGGATTGGCCAAGTGGCAGCATCGATGGACTCAAGTGTGGCATAATAATGAGGCTGGCCCAGGATCAGGCAGTGTTTCGTTCTGCTGTGCATAAGGTCACTATGGGTCAGTACCAACTTGATGGCACCTAAACAACAACAAAAACAACAACATACCCTGCAAAATATAATAACTTCATATTAGAATGACTTCTATGACAACAGACTGTTCTTATGCATATATTTTTGAATAGGAAGGAAATATAGTTTAGCTTAAAACTTGAAAATTGTAAATAACAGTGCTTTAATCTCAAACTTGAATTTCAGGTTGGTGTTTTAAAGGTAACGTTTATGAATGAATACAGAATACATAACAACTGGTTTCCTACAACCAATACTGCCACATGTTATCTTTTCAAGGCAAATTTCAGCATTTCAAATGTCCCTTGAAGAATCAGTAGTCACTTGGCTATGGTTAGGTCAGCCAAAGAGTTATAAATCCATCTTTGGCTAGCCTAGCTGACAGCCCAACTAGAAGGATTGTAAGGTTTGCAACTTCCTTTTGCTGCTCCTTGGAAACCCTTTACAGGGTTGCTATGGTTTGGAACTGACTCAATGGCACTTAACAACAGCAACTTCCTTTTGATGTCAGTAAGCACAGATTCATGTCAGGGTTCCCCAGGAAATTTTTAAAAAATTGTATTTTTGTACTATGGCAGAAGAAGATACTCAGAAAATGCTCCACTCTAACCTAGTATAGCACCACAATTAAAGTTTGAAAAAATATATATATTTAAAACTTATTACTTAAACATATAGCCAGACTTTTTGAACACTAAAGGATTTATAAAAGTATAAAAGGATTTGTAAAACAAAAAAAGCATAAAAGGATTACACAAGTAGTAAGAAAGCATATATCTTAGAGCGTTAAAGATTTCTGAGGCCGTTATCTATTATATCCTTGAGTTTTAATTAACATTTATATCTGTATCAGCTGACGTTTGGTATAATGAAGTCCATAAGATGGACTTGAATATAAGGCAAGTGGTTCAAACTCAACAGCCGCTCCTTGGAAACCCTATCCAGGGTCACTATGAATCAGAACCGACTCGACGGCACTTAACAACAGCAGCAATGCGTAAAGGCCAATAGTGTAGAGTTCAGTCTGGATGCAAGTCATATCATATGAAACCCCCATATAGACTAGAGCTCCCGAAACACAAGCTATAAAAACAAACAGACAAAAATCCAAAGGAGAATGTGCCTGACTGGCTTCGATCTTGGTAGAGTAGAAAAAGAAAAAAAAATGGGGGCTCCCCTAAGATTTACTAATCATAAGCTCACACTTACATAGGTTGATGGACTGAATTTACCTCTCAAAATTTTAAAGTGATTTCAGATTGGTTCTATCTGCAATGTTGATGGGAGAAAACTCACCAAACAAGTAAGAGAAAAACAAAAATAACAACAACATTGCCTTGAGAAGTATATGTGAAAAATAACAAATTGTAGAATCAGATTTCCAAATACTTTTAGGTGCCCTCAAGTCAGTCCCTCCTTAAAAACGAGGTACCATTAAGTCAGTTCCTGTTCATAGTGACCCTATGCACAACAGAATGAAACAATGTCAAGTCCTAAGCCATTCTCAAAATTGTTGTTATGCTTGAGTCCGTTGCAGCTACTGTGTCAATCCATTTTGTTGAGGGTCTTCCTCTTTTTTACTGACCCTACACTTTACCAAGCACGATGTCCTTATCCAAAGACTCATCATCCCTCCTTGCTTCTAAGGAGCAATGAACCATACTTATTTCAAAACAGATTTGCTTTTTCTTCTGGAAGTTGACGGTACTATCAATATTCTTTGCCAACATCAAAATTCAAATGCATCAACTCTTTTCCAGTCTTCCCTATTGTCTAGATTTTGCATGCATACGTTGTGGTCGATAAGTGCTGTGGAGTCAGTTCAAACTCAAAGAGACCTGTATAGGGTTTCCAAGGAGCGGGCCCGTAAACTTGAACCACCAACGTTGCAGTTCAAAATGACCTTATGATCCAGTGCTTATCCTACTGTGAGTGCCACACATCTTAATCCTCAAAGGAATATTTTTTTTATTTTAACACATTAAAAAAGTCTTTTGCACCAGATATGCCCAATTAAATATGTCATTTGATTTCTTAAGTGTTGCCTGTGGATCCAAATAAAATGAATACAAATATTGTACTAGGATTAGTTAAAATATAGATTAGTATGCTTGATGTGTCTAACAAAAGTACTTTATGCAAGAAAACTAACTAGGCAGATGTTTTTAGAACCAGCTAGGACTCCCGTGAATGAAAAATTTGGTATTTTTCAGTTGGGTAAAAAAAAAAAATCTCAGGAGACTAAAGGTCTTTGTGTCTTTTATATTCTAGAAGAGAACATAAGTAAGAACATATTCAAAATTAAAGGTTCACAGTGAAAAACTAATTCTGCTGATTTAACTTCTATGAACTATTATGTTGTTGTTAAGTGCAGTTAAGTCAATTCCAACCCATAGCTACCCTGTATAGGATTTCCAAGGAGTAGCTGGTGAGCTTGAACTGCTGACCTTGTAGTTCAAACGGCTTTACAGTCTGGCGCATTAACCCACAGCGCCATACAATTATAGATGACCACATTTAACTATGTGAAACACTAAACAAATAATATTCACCAATGATCTGTTATGGAAATAAGACTACCAAACACATTATCAAATCTAACAATCCAGCAAATGATACAAAAAGTCAGCATGTACAATAAGGACTGAGAATTAACAAACATAAATAACCTTTGGGATAGTAGTTGAGTGTTTAACTGATTGTGCAGTCCAGAGACTTCTCCACAGGTATGTTGTTGCTGTGATTGGGTGTCTCAAAGTCAGTTACAACCCAGAATGACCCTATGTACAACAGAACGAAGCATTGCCTGGTCCTGTGTCACCATCACAATTGTTATCTTTGACCCTGTGTCAATTCATTTGTTGGGAGTCTTCTTTTTGCTGATCCTTCACTTTATCAAGCATTATGTCCATTCTGACAATATGTCCACAATAAGTGACAAAGTCTCACTATCCTTGCTTCAAAGGAACATTCTGGCTGTATTTCTTCCAAGACAGATTTGTTTGTTCATCTAGCAGTCCATATTGGGTTATGTTGTTGTTGTTGTTGTTTTAAACATTGAGACACAATCCAGACTTAAGGCTATACTCTTTGATTTTCATCAATAAGTTATTTTAAGCCATCTTTGCTTTCAGCCAGCAAAGTTGTATCATCTGGATAACACAGGCTGTTGTTAATTAATGTACCTCCAATCCTGGTGCCACATTACTCTCCATATAATCCATCTTCTCAGATTATTGGCTCAGCATACAGTTTGAGTAAGTATAATGAAACGATACAACCCTGGTTGCACACCTCTCCTGATTTTAAAACATTCTGTATCTCCTTGTTCTATTTGAACAACTACCTCTAGGTCTATGTGCAGGTTCCTCATGAGCACAAATGAGTGTTTTGGAATGCTTATTCTTTGCAATGTTATCCATAGTTTATTATGATTCACACAGTCAAATAACTTTGAATAGTCAATAAGTGACAAGCAAACACCTTTCTGGTATTCTCTGCTTTCAGCCAAGATTCATGTGACATCAGCAATGAAACACCTAGATTTACATCCCTTTCTAAATCCAGCTTGAATTTCTGGCAATTCATTCTTGAAGTATTGATGCAACCCTTTTTTGAATTATCTTTAACAAAATTTTACACATGTGTGATATTATTAGAGGATTTTCACATTGTGCTGTGTCTTCTTTCTTTGGAATGGGCACAACTGTGGTGGATCTCTTTCAATCAGTTGACCAGGTAGGTGTCTTCCAAATTTCTTGACACAGTTGAGTGAGTGGCTCCAGGATTATATCAGTTTGTCAAAAGATTTTAATTTGTATTCCATCATTTTCAATTTCTGGAACCTTGCTTTTTGCCAATGATTTTAGTGTAGCTTGGACTTCTTTCTTCAGTACTATAAGTGCTCGATCATATTCTACCTCTTAAAACAGATAAACCTGGAACAATTCCTTTTGGTACATTGACTGTATATTCCTTCCATCTTCCTTTAATGCTTTCTGAGTCATTCAATCTTTTGGCCATTTGTTGTTGTTATTAAGTGCTGTTGAGTCCATTATGATTCATAGCAACCCTACATAGGGTTTCTGAGGAGCAGCTAATGTGTTTGAACTGCCGACCCTGGGTTTGAAGTCCAATGCTGATCCATTGCACCATACCAGGAGTCCACAGCACATATTGTGGCCTGGATTTTTTCTTCAGTTCTTTCAGCTTGAGAAATGCTGGGCATGTTCTTCCCATTTGGTTTTCTAACTCTAGGTCTTTGTACATTTTATTCTCAAGCTACCCTTAGGAATTTTCTGTTCAGTTCTTTTACTTTCTCATTTCTTCCATTTACTTAAGTTTCATCATAGTAAAGTTTCAGAGTCTTTGGCATCCATTTCCATCTTTCCTCTTTCCTGTCTTTTTAATTACATTTTGTTTTCTTCCTATATAATGTTCTTGATATTATCCCACAACTCTTCTGCTTTTTGTATCCAATGCACCAAATCTGTTCTTGAGATGGTCTCTAAATTCAGGTGGAATATAATATAGGTCATATTTTGGTTCTCATGGACTTGTTTTACTTTTCTTCAGCTTTAGCCTGAACTTGTACATTAGCAGTTGAAGATCTGTTCCACCGTTGGCCCTGGCCTTGTTTCAACAGAAATAGGAGTAAAGGGCATAGGGAATAGGGGTTGGATTTAGAACACATAATTTTTAGGGACACAATTCAATCCATAACACCTCAATGCAAAATATTTCCATGGTAGCTGTATGAAGAACAGATTAGAGGATGACAGGAATCGAAATAGAAATATCCTTAAGTACTGCAAGAGTTACAGACGATACTGGCTGGTGGCTGAAGAGATGAAATCAGTTTAATATTATTTTGGAGATAGAACTGATACAATTTGATAATGTATTAGATTATGGTGGGCAGGGAAAGATAGTAAAAAAATGGAGCTTCCTCCCCACCCCCTCAAAAAAAAGTAGGGACACAAAGAATGTTTTCTAAACTTGGATATAGGGCAACTGAGTAGATGGTTGTACCATCTACTTAAATTGGATAGAAAGATGAGGAGAAATAAATGTGTACAATAACCAAGAAGGACTGAATAAGTAACTGGTATCTAATAAGGTACTATCAAAACAACTTAAAACATTACTATGAGTAGGAACTGACTCAACTACACCAAAACCAGGAAATAGCAGATTTTTGATCCTAGAAATGTTTGTTCAACACATACTTCCTGAGGATTCAACGTAAACAAGAAAATGCATAGTGTTCCAAATAAAATGAATAGGCAATCCTCTCAAGGCATTTGTGGTTAAATGAAATGTAAATGTACTTATTTCTTCATAAACACTAATAAGCAACATTTAACTCAACTTAGCTAAAATTCATCTTTTCACACAGATAACTATTTAACACTTTTAACATTGCTTTCCTTCTGTCATTTAAGTTTTGTTGCCTTTCAGGTCTTCCAAATAAGCAATAGCATACTAACTTATTTGTCTATCTACACATAAAAAACAAAAACCATAGAGTCAATTCCAACTAGAGAGACCTGACAGACAAGAGTAGAACTGTCCTGTAGAGTTTCTACTGCTGTAGTCTTTACAGAAACTGACTGCCACATCTTTCTCCCATGGAGTGGGTTCTAACTACCACCTTTGTTAGGAGCTTAGTGCTTAACTACTGTGTACTCCTATCAAATATATATATATATATATATTATTGTTGTTGTTGTTGTTATGTGCCGTGGAGTCGGTTCCGACTCATAGCGACCCTGTACAGGGTTTCTGAGGAGTAGCTTGTGGGTTTGAACTGTCGACCTTGTGGTTCGCAGCCCAATTCGTAACCACTACGCTACCAGAGCTCATATATATATACATATATATAAAGACTGTTATATATGTGTGTGTGTGTGTATATATAACATATATATTTATATCATTACCAGACCATTCATTATAAAACAGCAGACTCATGTTGAAGATTGAGTACAAGTAGATCATACTTACACACAAGCTGAAATCCTGTAATAATTCCAAAGTGACTTATTTTACCAAGCTACATCATAAGCTAAAGGAGTTTTTACAACTTTATAAAAACTTGATGGGATATCAGCCTAGATTATTGTATACATGAGAAAATTTTCTAAAAGGATTTCGGGTTCCAGGCAGAAAACAAGAATTCAAGAATTGTCACTCCTTTTCCTGAGATATGACTTGAGCAAAAATGCAAGGGAAAAAAAAAAAAAAAAAGGTACCCAAATTAGGATGGAAGAAGCAAGACTGTCCCTGTTCACAAACGGCATGATCTATACATAAAAAAGTCATAAAAAAATTTTTTTCACAAGAAAACTTCTAGAGCTAAAAGGATTTCAGCAAAGTTGTAAGGTACAAGGCTAACAACACACAAAAATCATTTGGGTTTCCATATACCAGCAATCAGCAATTTGGAAAGAAAATTAAGAAAACAATTCAATTTACAATAGAATCTAAAAGACCATCTAGAAAACAATCTAGGAATAACTTTAAGGATGTGAAAGACTTATACAATGAAACAATTAAAAATTCCTGAAAAACATCAAAGTAGACCTTATTAATAAATGGAAAACTTCATGGATTGGAACACTTCACATCATTGAAGAGTCAATATTAACTTAAGCAGTCTATTGTTGTTAAGTGCTGGTGACTTGGTTCCAACTCATAGTGACTCTGTTTAGGGTTTCCGAAGTGCGGCTGGTGGGCTTGAACCACTGACTTTGTGGTTCAAGCCAACCTTGCAGTCCAGCACATTAACCCCTTCAAGTATAATTCGATCCAATTTCCAACAGCCTTCCTTGCAGAAATGAAAAAGTCAGACCTCAAATGTAATGGAATTGCAAGGAGCCACGAATAGTTAAGGCAATCTTTAAGAAAAGCAGGACTCACACTTTCTGATTTCAAAATCTACTATACAGTGACAGTAATGAAATCTTCCTAGTACTAATAAAGGTAAAGTCCCATAACCCAATGGAATAAACTGGAACTCCAGAAATAAAACTGCATATTTATGATCAACACCTAACTTTAGATAAGGGTATTAAGTCAGTCTAATGGAAAAAGAAAGTTTCATTAAAAAACGCTGCTGGAACAATTAGATTGCAACATACTAAAGAATGAAGGCAGACTTGTATCTCATACCATATATGAAGAGTAGTTCAAAATGGATCATGGATCATAAAAACTAAAAACCGAAAAACAAAGGCATATTGTTTCTGGACCTAGGTTTTAATCAATGGATTCCTGAATGCGATGCCAAAAACACACGGAACAAAGACAAAATAGATGAATTAGACTTCATAAAATAAAATAAAAAAGCATTTTTCTTGAACAAAGTATTTAGTAACAATGTGAAAAGAAAACTACAAATTAGGAGAAAATTGGGGGGGCACCATAGGAAGTCCTTGTGTGGCACAGCAGGGTAATACACTGGACCATATGGTCGGTTTGAACCACAGGTCAGCGGTTCAAACCCACCACTGCTCCTTGGAAACTCTCGACAGGGTTGCTATGAGTCAGAACTGACTCAACAGCACATAACAATAACAATATTGACTAAAGGTCAAATAGTCAAAATATATTAAAATATTCCTATAATTTATCATAAAAAATACAAACAACTGAATGAAAAAATTGGCAGCTTAAATGTCAACATTTAAGCTGCCAGAAGAATGGTTAAACAAACTTTGGAACATCCACACAGTGCAACACTACGCAACATTGACTACCGATGAATCTGCACAACACCTTATAACACCTGGAGGAAATATGCTGAGGGAAAAGAGTCAGTCTCAAAAGGACAAATATTATATGAGACCACTGTTGTAAAAAAATTAAAAACAGCCTTTCATAATAAAAGAAGCATACTATGATGGTTACCAGGGGGTGGGGGTACTATTCACGGACTAGAGAGTAGATATATGCTAAGATGGATGACAGGACAGGCAACATACAACCAGATGGAGGCTGACAGAGGAAAGATAAATGTAGTAGAAGACATGGGGAAGAATGCAAGTGTTAAAGTGAATAGAGATAAACACTGTTAACTAATGGTACATAGAATACTGGTGTGGCGCTATGGGATAATGCACTGGACTGCAAGGTCAGTTTAAACTGCAAGGTCGGTGGTTCAAATTCACCAGTCACTCCTTAGAGCCCCTATACAGGTTCGCTATGAGTCAGATCTGACTCGATGGCACTTAACAAAAATAATAATGGTACAAGGCAGGATCGCAATCACTGCAATACAGCTAAGTATATGATTTGTTGAACTTAAAACTGCTGGCTGCTCTGCAAATATTTACTCAATTAACAATAAAAAGTTTAAATGGAAAAAAATGGGCAAAGGATTTGAACAGACATTTCATCAAAGAAGATATACACAAACACTACAATGAGACACCACTTTACCCCCATTAAAGAGCCCTGGTGTGACGCTGCAGGCTAAACACTGAACTGGTGACAATAAGGTCAGCAGTTCAAACCAAGCAGCCTGTCCTCCAAACCCTGTACAGGGTCACTATGAATTAGAACCGACTAGAGCGCACTTAACAACAACAAGAAAGCTAAGATTAAAAAACAAACAATCAAACAGAAAACAGGATTAATCAATGTTACTTAACATGTAAAATTGGCAAATTATGAGTTACATATATTCTCACCACAATAAAAAAGGAGGGAAAGATGAATAACCTTTATTATCCACTTATTCCATCTTCTTCGTTTTTTGCTTTCTGAAATGCAAATTAATCACACTACCCTACCCTCTTACTCAAATTCTCATATGAGGTTAGTACAGAAGAAAACATAAAGAGCTGTCATAAGTGTGTGTTTGATGAGTTCTGACAATTTTATATACTGTGCAATCTCCAACCAAATTAAGAAACAGGATAGTTGTATCACCACAAAAGACTTCCTGCTCTCTCTAGTAAAATTCCTCTCCTGCAGGCAACTTTTGGATTTTTGTCACCAAAATTAGTTTTTTCTTTGTATTACAGAATTTATCCAGCTTACTTCATTTGTTAGAGTGAAACTGCAATTTTCTACACATAAACCATAAAAGAGTTCACTATTTTATATGAGGCTATTGTTATTGTTAAGGGCCGTCAAGTTGATTTCCAAATCATAGCGACCCTGTATAGGATTTCCAAGGAGCAGTTGGTAAGTTTGAACTGCTGACCTGAGGTTCAAACCAACCTTATGGTCCAGTGTTTATCCTACAGTGCTGCATAAGAGGCAGAGCAGTATATTATTTCTAATACTTAGGTGGTAAGTAGAGATTTCTTGTTAACTATATACACTTCTCTTGAGTTCAAAGGGATTTTCTGATAATAACTATTTTTTAGGAAACATCTGCGTGAAAATGAGGAATTATGCAAACCAATAATAATATAAAAAAACTGCCCATTCCCCAGTCAGTAATAATTAAGGAATCACATAATGGCCCTGGAAGATTCCCCTAGCAAATACAAATAGATCCTGAAAAACATAATAAAAGAATTAATAACTTGGTTGATTGCTCATCACCAATAGTAAAAAAATTGGGACTCATCTTTATAAAATCACAACCTTCTAATTAAAATTTGTTGTGAATTTAATTAAGTTCTGCCTTTTATGAATTTCAAAATGCTTCTAGTTCTGCTGATATGCTTCTGCTGACAGAACCATCCTGAAAGCCTGGAGTGCTAATTACTGCAGGGTTTCCTGGAACAAAGCTAAAAAGTACTGTGGTACATGTTTAAGAATACTATGGTTCTTATTAAATTATAGGGAGTTGTTGTTGTTAAGTGATGTCAACTCAGTTTTGACCCATAGTGATCCTGTATAAGTTTCCAAAGAGCAACTGGTAAGTTTGAACCGCTGACCTTGTGATTCAAACCAACCTTGCAGCGTTCCAGTGTATTATCTGACAATGATACACCAGAACTTTGTCTTCTAAATAAGTGCTTACTTTGTGACATTATTCGATCATTTATACTTTCCCATTTTAAAAAGTATTAGCAGTAGTTGTTTCTTGCATTAATTTCCATTGGAAAATTTGTGTCAGTCTTCATCTATTTTTATCCCAGAAGCCACAAGAAACGGATTTAACAGTAATCACAACATCAGCACGGTAATAAATGTCAAGGAAGGTACAGAAGCAACATGGACAGTTAATAAGTTACCAGAGAGAATTTACTGACTTATTCAATACTGTGCATGTATGAATATCTTGTGATTCTATGTCAAAAATTAAAAACTGAAGTACCTTCTACTTAAAAAACTCAAAGCATGAGTAAAATTTTCATCTAATATAAAAAATTGCATTCAAAATTCTATAATTGCAAAAGAACTGTGGGGAAAGGAAAATTAAAACGATTGTCCCTTCCCCATTTAAAAACTTTATTTACAACACTGTGGCAATGTGGGTTAACATGCTGGACTGCAAAGTCATTTGAACTGCAAGGTTGGTAGTTCAAGCTTACCAGCTGCTAATCGGAAACCCCATATAGGGTTGTTATGGGCTGGGAGAAACTTGAAGGCACTTAAAAACAATAACAACTGTCACAAAGGGAACGTGGTGTCTCCACAGGATAAGCACTGGAGTGCAAACCACAGTGTCCATGGTTCGAGCCCACCAGCTGTTCCTCAGGAGAAAGATGAGGCTATCTGCTCCCTTGATGATTTAAAACAGCAGAAACCCTGTAGTTTGCTATGAGTTGGAACTGATTCCATGGCACTTAACAACACCTGTCACAAACTAAAACCACAATGTTTTATGTAAAGGCAAGGAATGTGACGAAAAAAAGTTTATAATTAAATCAATATGCAAATAAGTCGAGTTAAGAAACTATGTTCGTCTTAATCTTGACGGTGCAATATTTAAACTTGCCAGGTTACCTTAATATTTTAGTATTTTCTGTTTCAAGTCTAGGCCCAAATTCTTTTTTATTGTTGTTGTTAGGTGCCACCGTTTTTCTTCATATAACTCAGCTTCTTGGATTATTTGCTCAGCATACAGGTTGAATAAGTATGGTGAAAGAATACAACCCTGTCGCACACCTTTCTTAATTTTAAATTATTCAGTGTTCCCACATTCTGTTCAAACAATTGCCTCTTGGTCCACGTACAGATTCCTCATGAGCACAATCAAGTGCTCAGGAATACTCATACTTCGAAATGTTGTTCATAGCTTGTCATGATCCACACAACTGAAACATCTTTCTCGTATTCTCTGCTTTCAGCCAAGATCCATCGGACATCAGCAATGATATCCCTCATTCCACGGCCTCTTCTGAATCCGGCTTGAACCTCTGGAAGTTCTCTGTCAATGTATGCTTATAGTCGTTTCTGTATTACTTTATAGCAAAACTTTAATCTCATGGGATATCAAAGATATTGTCCAATGATTTCTGTATTCCATTGGGTCACCTCTCTTTGGAATGGGACAAATATGGATCTCTTCCTATCAGTTGGCCAGATAGTTGTCTTCAATATTTCTTGGCAGAGATCAGTGAGTGCCTCCTGTGCCACCTCACTTTCTAGAAAGATTTCCATTTGTATTCCATCAATTCCTGGTGCCTTGTTCTTTGCCAATTCCTTCAATGCACCTTGGACTTCTTCCTTTAGTATCACTGGCTCTTGATCATATGCTACCTCATGAAACGGCTGGACATCAACCATTTCCTTTTGGTACAGTAACTGTGTATTCCTTCCATCTTCTTTTGATGTTTTCTGCATCATTCAATAATTTGCCCAGAGAATCCTTCAATAACGAGGCTTGAATTTTCTCTTCAGTTCTCCCAGTTGAGAAATGCTCAGCGTGTTCTTCATTTTTGGTTTTCTGACTCCAGATCTTTGCACATTTTGTTGTAACATTTGGCTTTATCTTCTTGAGCTGATCTTTGAAATTTTCTGTTCAGCTCTTGGACCTCCTCATTTCTTCCATTTGCATTAGCATCTCTACACTGCAGAGCAAGTTTCAGTGTCTCTTCTGACATCCATTTTGACCTTTTCCTTCTTAGTGACTTTTTGCTTTCTACCTGTATGATGTTCTTGATGTCATCCCACAACTCTTCTGGTCTTTGGTCTTTAGTGTAATTAAAATAGAGTTTTTTATATGATTGGTTAAGTATTGCCTCTTAAAATTTAGCAATGTTTAGGCAATTGTATCTTACTCATATCTGATGAATGCTATGTTAACTGCTCTGAGCCACAACAATTCATTGATGCCAGGATATAAGAGACTGTACCAGACCTGACATTTTCCCTGATATATGTTGCAATTAAATTATACTAACTGGGTTAGCCACTTATTAAGACTAGAGAATAAAAGAGGGGAATATATGTGTTCTGTATATATCATCTTTTAATCATTATTATATTCCTTTGAAATGGGTATTGCTATCGATAAGAAAGCTGATGATTATTCAGAGAGGTTAAATAACTTGTTAAAGGTCAAACAGCCATTGTATTGAGAATTTGAACCTGTCAATAAGATATTTATTCTCTTAAAACATCTTTCACTGTTCTTAAGATAAAATTTCCACTAATTTAAAATTCTTTTCTTAGTAGTAGTAAGCTAAATTTCTATTAAGTAGTTGTATTAAATGGCCAGACTCTCCTGAAATCAAACTGAAAAGCAATAAGGATGAAATAATGACATGGACATAATTGGAAATTATTTCTTCTGTCTTCATTTTCTACTGTTTCCAGTTTACTGAAACTAATTCCATCTTCAGTGCTGCAATATGAAAACTAGGCTAAACCAATCAGCATATTCCAAAATTATACTATTTCTATTAAAAGCAATGGCTTATTATTGATATTTTGAATTAATAAATAAGTAATTTTAATTTTTAACACAATAAGTATCAGTGTCTTCAATAATTTTTGTAAGTGTAATGGGAATTCTAAACTAAAAAGAAACAGTAGTTAATATGAATAAACATATTTCAAACAAGAGACATACGAGTTTTAATTTAGGGCTCCTTCCTTATTAATATTATCAATATTCAACTTGGTGTAAAATTGATATAAAATATTCAATCAATTTTTTATCACTTTAGCAAGAGCAATCAAAACACCATGTATTTTATTTCAACCATTTATCAATGAACTATAAAATGACAGAGGTTAGCAAACTGTTTAGAAAATTATTAAGAACAGAAGGTAGACATTTGTGCTCTACCTTGTTTTTTGTCTCACCTATGGTTGGATAGAGAATACAGAATAATTAGGAAACTGTACAGATGTGGAATGGAGTTTGAGACCTATCACTAGAAAACTTATATATATTTGCAGATACTTTACTTCTCTAAATCTAAAACCATTCATTGTGCCTCATAAGGTTGCAGACTGTGACAGTAGAAATTAGATACAAAGTGCTTAGGGATGGGTTATGGAACATTATATTAGAATCTAATAAAGTCCTTGTCTAGTTTCTGGGACATAGTAGTTAATCAATACATATTTGTTCCTCAACATACTCATCCTCTTTCCATCATGTTAATTCATGTAAATTTATACTCTATATCCAGAATAAATGATATCTTCTTTTGCATAGGTCCAGTATGAAGTGTCTCAGGATGGAATAATAAAAATGTCAAGTCTTAAAGTAGACAAATGGTAATGTAGTCACTTAGGACTAAGGTGAGTGATGCTAAACAACACGTTCCCACCTCTTTTCGAAGAGTAAAAGATGTTTACACATATCAGTAATTCCTGATGTTTTTTTAAGTGCAAAACTTCTAACAAATCATAAGAAAGTTAAAGACACTCTCCCCACAAAATTAAACATTTGATCATTTTATGGATTGAATTATGTTCCCACAAAATATGTGTTGTATATACTAACCCTATAACTGTGGTTATAATAACATTTGGGACTGAGTTTTCTTTGCTATTTTAATGAGGCAGTATTAGTATAGCAGTGTCTCAGATCAATCTGTTTTCAGATATAAAACAGCAGATTAAACAAGTAAGCAAGCAAGCAGACTGGCGAAGACAGATGCCATATCACATGAGATTTCCAAGGAACCAATAAACAGAAGCTGAAATGAGGCAAGGACCTTCCTCCAGAGCTGGCAGAGAGAAAAAACTTTCTGTTGTAGCATCACCCTGAATTCAAACTTGTGGCCTCCTAAATGGTGAGAAAATAAATTTGTTTGTCAAAGCCACCCACTTGTAAGATTTATACTATAGCATCACTAGATAAATAAGATTGACCACAAACATCATTTGCATAAAATTTCAGGAGGTTTATAGGTACCCTGAAGTCCTGGTGTGGCACTGTAGGATAATGTACTGGACTGAAAAGTCGGTTTGAACTGAAAGGTAGATTGGTTCAAACTCACCAGCCACTCCTTAGAAACCCTATACAGGGTCACTGTGAATCAGAACAGACTCCATGGCACTTAACAACAACAACAATGGATACCCTGAAGTGTGTTTCCAATTTAATTTTATCACCAAATTTAGAGATAAGAAAGATTACTATATAGTTTTTGTAGCATCTTTCTAGAACAGTGGGTCTACAGGACAAAGATATCCAGTCTACACTGAAGGCACTGGACAAAAAACAAGGTGCCAAGAATTGACAAAAACAGCTGCAACAATACAACACCGAGAACTGCCAAAAATTCAAATGGGATCAGAAGAGGACATGGAATGAGGGAGATCATTGATAACATCAGATGGATCTTGACTGAAAGCAGAGAATACCAGAAGTATGCTTGTTGATGTTGTTTTTATGTGCCGTGGAGTTGGTTACAACTCATAGCGAACCTGCATAGGGTTTCCGAGGCTGTAAATCTTTAAGGGAGCAGAAAGCCTCATCTTTCTCCCTCGGAACAGCTGGTAGTTTCAAACTGCTGACCTTGAGGTTCGCAACCCAATTCGTAACCACTATGCTTACTTATGCTTTATTGACTATGCAAAGACTTTTGACTGCGTGGATCATGACAAGCTATGGATAAAATTGTGAAGAATAGATTTTCTAGAACACATAATTGTGATCATGAGGAACTTGTACATAGACAAAGAAGTACTTGTTAAAACAGAACAAAAAGATACTGAATGTCTTAAAATCGGGAAAGGTGAGCACCAGAGTAGTAGTCTTTCACCATACTTACTCAATCTTTATGCTGAGCCAATAATTTGAAAAACTGGATTATGTGAAGAAGAGCATGTCATCAAGATTGGAAAGAGACTCATTAACACCATGCTATAAATAGATAACACAACTTTGCTTGCAAGAAGGAAAAAGGACCTAATATATTTAATGTCTGAAGATCAAAGACCACAGCCTTCAGTATGGATTGCATCTCAATGTTTAAAAAACACACAAAGATTCTTATAACTGGGCCAATAAATAACAAGATGATAAATGGTGAAAAGATTGAAGTTTATCTTGTTCATAAAGTTTATACAGTTCCTTTATCTTGGATCCACTATCAACATTCATGGACGCAGAAGCCAAGAAATCAAACAATGTACTGCATTACGCAAATCTATTGCACATGACCTCTTTCTTAAAAGTGTTCAAAAGCAAAGATGTCAGTTGAGGACTAAGGTGCACCTGACCAAAGCCATGGTATTTTCAATAGCCACATATGTATGTGAAAGTTGGACAATGAATAAGGAAGACCATATAAGAACTGATGTATCTGATTCATGGTGTTTGATAAGAATATTGAAAGTGCCATGCACAGCCAAAAGAACAAACCTATCTGTGTTGGAAAAAGTATAGCCAGAATGCTCTTAGAAACCAAGATGGTGAGACATCATCTCTCATGCATTGGAAATTTTATCAGGAGGAAC
>NW_006408739.1:1946776-1978596 GCF_000296735.1 Chrysochloris asiatica
TTCACTGTCCAGCTTTCACATCCATATGAGGCTACTGAAAATACTATAGCTTGGGTCAGGCGCACCTTAGTCCTCAAGCTGACATCTTTACTCTTCAACACTTTAAAAAGTTCCTGTGTAGCAGATTTGCCTAATGCAATACGTCTTCTGATCTCTTGACTGCTGCTTCCAACTTGAGATACTGAACAGTTTTAATTATTGTTTATTTGCTTTTGTTTTCTGAGAGACGTTAGACCTTAATTTTGGCTTCTACTTTATGTCAGGAACAGAAGATTCTTTAAATCCCACTATGTATACTGTCTTGAACCCAGCACTAGTAGTAAATTATTTTGCTTGCTTTTGTAGCCTATCTTCAGCAATTGTCATCAATGCTTTTCTGTAAAGATCAGATAGTAAATACTTTAGGCTTTGCAAGCCATATGGTCTCTGTCACAACGACTCAACTTCATTATTGTAGCACAAAAGCAGTCACAGAAAGCACACAAAAAAAGAAATTTGTGGCTGTGCTCTAATAAAGCTATTATGGACAGTGAAATATGAATTTCATATAATTTACACTTATCATAAAATAGTCTTTTAAAAATCTTTCACAACTTTTAGCACTTGGGTATAGAGTTGCATTTCCTAGAGCTTTTATGGCTGTGACCTTTCAGAAGCAGTTCACAAGGACTTTCTTCTGGGGTGTCTCTGGGTAGGTTTGAACGATCAATCTTTTGGTTAGCTGTAGTTGTTAAGTGCCATCAAGTTGGTTCCAACCCATAGCAACCCTGTACAGGGTTTCCGAGGAGCAGCTGTTGAGCTTGAACCATCAACCTGTTGAAACCAGCTTTGGAATCTGGTGCATTAACCCACAATGCCACACTAGGACTTCATATTTAACCATTTGAGCCACTCAGGACTCCCATATTCTAAGGAAAGGGCAACTTATGGGAACGGCTTACATGAGTGCCTGTTCCCCATTTCTACTCCTAATTTTGAACATTAACCATCTCTCTAATTTTTGCACATATGAAGGAAGAAAAATGACATGTTATTCTAATTTTACTTTTCACGAAGCTATGAATCATTCATACTTGCTTACCATTTAAATTTATTCTGTGCATTGCCTATTAATTTCCTTTGCTTATTTAAAAATTGAATTACACAATCCATGTCATGAAACAAAACGTGTATGAACTGTTAAATGAAAACTCAATCTGCTTTGTAAACTTCCACCCAAAATTCAATAAAAAGTTTAAAAAATATCAGCTGACTATTTTTGTATGTGTCTATATCTGAACTCTTTAAGGAGCTCTGGTAGCGTAGTGGTTACGAATCGGGCTGTGAACTGTAAGGTCAACAGTTCGAAACTACCAGCGGTTCCGCAGGAGAAAGATGAGGCGTTCTGCTCCCGTAAAGATTTACAGCCTCGGAAACCCTGTGCAGGGTCACTATGAGTTGGAACCGACTCCACGGCACTGAACAACAACAACATATCTGAACTCTTTATTCTGTTTCACTGTTCTATGCGTATATCCCTTTGCCAATATCACTCACTTTTGATTACGGAAATTTTACAATAAATAGAGAAATTGGGGTAACAGTCTTCTAACTTTGTTCTTATTTTTCAGAATTATTTTGACAATTTTAGTTCTGTTACATTTCTAAATAAATTTAAAAATAAATTCTAACTTACAAAAAAAGTTTGCTGTGATCAAATCAGGGAGAATTACATTTAAAATGATCAAATCTCCAAATCTATATACATATTTGGACCTTCTTTGATTTCCTTCATCAGCTTCTATCTAATGTTTTGATCATTGTTGTGGTTAGGTGCCATCGAGTTGGTGCCAACTCATACCGACCTTATGCACAGCAGAATGAAACACTGCTTGATCCTCACTATTATTGCCAAGCTTGAGCCCATTGCTGCTGTCATTTGGCCAATCCATCTCACTGGGGTCTTCCTCTTTTTCATCACAGGAGCTCTATTTTTTATGTTTTTTTCTTAAATTTATACCTAACTTGTTCATTTCTGGGGTGCTATTGTAAATGTTCAATTGGTTGTTGCTATTAAATAGGAACACAATGGATTTTTTGTATCTCCATCTCATATCCTGTATCTTGATAAGCTTACCTACAGATGTTTCTGCATATTCTTTGGAAACGTCAATATAATAATGGTATCGAAGAACAGCTACCTAAAGAATAGTTTCATATCTACCTTTCAGATCTGTATGTCTTATGTATTTCTTTATTGCATTACTGTCCTAGTTAGGATTTTCAGAACAATGATGAATAAGAGTGGTGAAAGGAAATTCTTGCCTTTTTCCTGCATTCTGTCTCTCACTATTAAAATAAGACATTAACTGTGGCACTTTCCTAGATACTATTTATTAGTTAATGAAGGTTTTCTTGGCCTCCTAGTTTGCTAGGATTATTAGAGTTGTGGGGTGACATCAAGAACATCATTTAGGAAGAAAGTAAAAAGTCATAAGAAAACAAGAAAGAAGAAAAAGGCCAAAATGGATGTCAGAAGAGACACTGAAACCTGCTCTCCAGCGTAGAGATGCAAAAGTAAACAAAGAAATGAGGAGGTACAATAGCTGAACAGAATATTTCAAAGGTCAGCTTGAGAAGAAAAAGTCAAATATTACATCAAAATGTGCAAAGATCTAGAGTCAGAAACCCAAAAGGGAAGAACATGCTCAGCATTTCTCAAGCTGGGGGAACTGAAGAAAAAATTCAAGCCTTGATTTTCATTCTCAAAGGATTCTCTGGGCAAATTATTGAATGATGCAGAAAACATCAAAAGAAGATGGAAAGAATACACAGAGTCACTGTACCAAAGGGAAATGGTTGATGCGCAACCGTTTCAAGAGGTAGTATATGATCAAGAGCCAATAATACTGAAGGAATTAGTCCAAGGTGTACTGAAAGAACTGTCAAAGAACAAGGCACCAGGAACTGACAGAATAAAAATTGAAATCTTTCAAGAAAGTGAGGCAGCACTGGAGGCACTCACTCATCTCTGCCAAGAAATTTGGAAGACAACTATCTGGTCAACTGATTGAAAGAGATCCATATTTGTGCCCAAACGGAATGTGGAAATCATCGGACAGTATCTTTGATATCCGTGTGAGTAAAGGTTTACTAAAGGTAATACAGAAACAGCTGCAAACATACATTGACTGATAACTTCGAGAGGTTCAAGCCAGATTCAGAAAAGAATGTGGAACAAGGGATAGCACCGCTGATGTCTGATGGATCTTGGCTGAAAGCAGAGAATACCAGATGTTTACCTGTGCTTTATCGACTAAGCAAAGGCTTTAAATAGTGTGGATCGTAACAAGCTATAGACAACATTGCGAAGTATGAGGATTCAGGAACACTTAATTCTGCTCATGAGGAATCTGTACCTGGACCAAGAGGCAGTTGTTCAAACTGAACATGGGAACACTGAATGGTTTAAAATTAAGAAAGGTGTGCGGCAGGGTTGTATTCTTTCACCATACTTATTCAACCTGCATGCTGAGCAAATAATACGGGAAGCTGGGTTATATGAAGAAAAACGTGGCATCAAGATTGGAGTAAGACTCATTAACAGCCTGTGATATGCAGATGATGCAACCTTGCTTGCTGAAAGTGAAGAGGACTTAAAAGATTTACTGATGAAAATAAAGAGCATAGAATTCAATTCGGTCTGGATTGTATCTCAATATACAGAAAACAAAAATCCTCACCACTGGACCAATAAACAACATTCTTATTAAAGGAGAAAAGATTGAAGTTGTCAAGGACTTCATTCTTCTTAGATTCAACTATCAACACTCATGAAGCAGCAGTCAAGAAATCAAATGATGTACTGCATTAGGCAAATCTGCTGAAAAAGACCTTTTTAAAGTTTGAACAGCAAAGACATCGGCTTGAGGACTAAGGTACGCCTGACCCAAGCCATGGTGTTTTCAATAATCTCGTATGCATGTGAAAGCTGTACAGTGAGTAAGGAAGATCATAGAAGAACTGATGCATTTGAGTTATGGCATTGAAGGAGAATATTGAGAGTACCATGGGCTGCCAAAAGAACAAACATCTGTGTTGGGAGAAGTGCTGCCAGATTGCTCCTTGGAGGCCAGGATGGCTAAACTTCGTCTCTCATACTTCAGACATATTGTCAGGAGGGACCAGTCGCTAGAGAAGGAGATCATGTTTGGTAGGGTGGAGGGTCTGGTAGTGTAGTGGTTATGAATCGGACTGTGAACCACAAGGTCAGCAGTTCGAAACTACCAGCTGTTCCACAGGAGAAAGATGAGACTTTCTGCTCCCGTAAAGATTTACAGCTTCGGAAACCCTGTACAGGGTCACTATGAATCGGAACCGACTCCACAGCACATAACAACAACAACAAGGTTAAGGCTTAGAGAAAAAGAGGAAGACCCCGCTCCCAGCAAGATAGACTGACAAAGTGGCAGCATCAACAGGCTCAATCGAGGCAACAATTGTGAGGTTGGCCCAGGTCTGGGCAGTGTTTTGTTCTGTTGTGCATAGGGTCACTATGAGTTAGTACTGGCTTGATGGTACCTAACAATAACAACAATTGTATGTTGTTCTGTTGTGAATAGGGTCACTATGAGTCAAAACCAACTCAATGGCACTTAACAACAACAAATGTATTATATCCATTTGTGCTAACAAAGTAATGACTTAATTATGTAGTTTCTATATTTTGGGCATAGTTTCATATATCCACCTGGCATTGGTTGCAAATTATTACATTTCACTTAAGTTGCTCCTGCTATAAGTGCCCTCGAGTCGGTTCTGACCCATAGCGACCCTGTATAGGGTTTCCGAGGAGCAGCTGGTGAGCTTGAACTGCTGACCTTGCAGTTCAAATGGCAGTCCAAAATACAAATGTTTCCTTACACCAACCCCTGCAACTAACAAATATATTTTTCCAGGTCTGAACATGCCTTCAGTTATTCCATAAAAGACAGTGAGATAAGATAGAACTTTAAAGAAAGAAAGAAAAAATATCATCTGCTTAATTTGTTTTTTTTACAAGATTGCCTTTGAAGAAACAAGATAATTTTGGCCTGAACTACTAAAAATAATATTTTTCCTGTACTAGAATCATGTTATGAATGTTTATCTCAAAGAGAACGGTGCAGAAAATAGATTCAACTCTGAAAATGCTTTTAGGGAATCTACTTGATTTCATTAGGAAAGAATGGAGTTCTTTCTTGGTTATAACTCTTTTCAGTATTCTGAGAAGCAGGTGCCTATAATTTAAAATGCTGGAGATTAGTGAAGTCATCATTTTATTTTGCTCCTTGAATTAGGTCTCTCATTATTTCATATAAAATTACAAAGGTGCTGAGGCTGCAGAGAAAAATAGTGTTGATCAAAGTTTAAATGCAGTCATCAGGTCACTGGAGAATAGATTTTTGTATTGAACACCAACTAAGTACTGAATGCTACTAGTATCTGATCTGCCTGAAGGGTGGGGAAAGCCAGGTCTGGGCCACGTATGTTCATTATACATTGAGTCTGTTACTCTCTCCAATACCCATTCTTCAGAATAATCCCACTGGGGATACTGGGCTTTAAACACTATGGTAGTTCAATCTCTATAGCAGTGATATCAACACAGTTTCTACCCATAAGGAGGTTACAGGCAGTACACAGGCTAGTATAACACAGTGGGGAAAGCTATGCTGAGCACTTAGAAAACACAGAGCATCAGCACATGGGATCATGGAGGGCTCAGTCTACTCAAGTAGTTCTTCTTTTCATTGGGCTGTCTTAAATTTACACATTAGGGTTTCTTATAACCGAATTTTACATTCAATTTCATTTAGAAAGCAAACAAATGTCAGTGTAATTATCCTTTACCACACTGTCTAGATAGGAGGGAGTCCTGGTGTGGCACTGTAGGATAAGCATAGGACTCCTAACCATAAGATAGACAGTTCAAACCTACTAGCTGCTCCTCAGAAAGTCTATACTTTATATCATTATATGTCAGAATTGACTTGATGGCACTTCAGAACAACAACACAACTAGGTAGAAATGGTAAGAGCAAGGACTGGTCTCCTTGAAACCACTGTATAATAATCTAGTATTATGGAAAATTTGGATTAAAGTAATGTAATGTAACATAATGTAATTCTTCACAGTCTGTAGAAGAGATGTTTAGTTAAGTAATATTCAGTCAGTTCTGACTAATAGTGACCCTGTATGAGCTTTCTCAGGAGCAGCTGATGGGTTTGAACTGTCAACCTTGTGGTCAGTAATCCAGTGCTTATCCTACAGTGACACACTAACTAAATTAAGACTGTGCACCACAAGGGAGGCAATTCAAGTTCACCAGCCGCTCCAAGGGAGAAAGATGAGGCTTTCTGTACCCACAAAGATTTACAGCCTGGAAAACCCTGTAAAGGGGCGTTATGAGTTGAAACCTACTTGATGTCACTGAACAACAACAATTTCTATAAGAATAGTATTCAGAACTTTCAAACTCTCAAAAACCTAGAAACAAACAAACAAAAAATATTTATCTCCTAATTTTTCTTTTGCAATTTTCTTGCTAAATTGGGCTGAGTCACCAGCAGGTGTTTCTTAGGAAGCTCATTAGGGAAGCATACTTATGTGGACTTGTTATTATCACACTTCTTTGCCTGCCTGTTTGATTGTTTTCCCAACCCAAAACTAGTAATCTCCTACTGAAAAATGCAAGAGTTCACCATACAGGACTCCACAGGCAATATTCCATTGAGGCGTTCCCTTTGTAGCTGTTTAATCTCACTTTTGTCTCACTTTCTCCTTAGGCACTTACATAAAGGCAAAACCTAAAGAAACAAATGGGTCTTAGCTGAAAATAGAGAATACCAGGAAGATGTTTACCTGTGTTTTGTTGACTATGTAAAGGTATTCAACTATGGATCATATTAAATTATGGATAACATTGCAAAAAATGGGAATTCCATAATCAAAGACCATGGAAAAAACAGCCAAGATATCAGATAATGTATCGCTTTGAGCAAATGTGCTGTTCAAAGGAGTCAAAAGACTCCTTTAAATTGTTGAAAATCAAAGAAGTCACTTTTAAGAATAGGTGCACCTGACCTAGCCCACGGTATTTTCAATCACCTCATATGCATGCAAAAGCTGGGAAATGAATAAAGAGAATCGAAGAAGCAGAATTGATTAATTGAGTTTTGGTGCTACGAATGACAGAAGAATGAATAAATCTATCATGGAAGAAGTACAGCCAGTAGATGGGGTTGTTGTTGTTAGGTACTATGGAGCCAGTTCCAACTCATAGTGACCTAGGAATTACAAGCAACTTTTAGGGTCTCTAGCCAATAGCCAGTATTTAAGCTTCCAGACAAAAATACAACCTGGTTTATACCATGATTGTAGTTTTGAGAGACCCTGAAAGAGGACCCAGCTAAGTATAGGCACTATAAGATAATAAATATGTACTGTTTTAAGCCACCAAGTTTGTAGCAATTTGTTATGCGGCAACATAGAACTAATATAAGCAGATAAAATAATTGCCTATGTGTTCACTCTGACCATGTTCTAGATAAATGCAATACCTGGATCTCAAAACATTATTTAAATCATCATTTTCAATTTCTTACACTCATTTAGCCAAACTAGTTTCTAAACAGCATAACATAATCATGGAGCTTCCACTTTTTTTCTCAGAAGTTGTAGATAAATCACAATTAAGATAACATTTAGTGTCTGTTTCTCCTTCCTGGTGGTTTCGTCTTCAACAAAAAATTTTGAGCACCAACTCCTCCTGAAACAATTCATCAGTTCTCCCATTTAACTTTTATAACTTTAAAATAATATTCCCCAGTTACGGAACTCTAATGGAAAGGTAAATGAGAATCTATCATTCTGACAACAAAAAAACAAAAATGAAACACTCACAAAAACAAAAATACATCATTGTATAACTGTACCAAAGATTTGTAACTACTTACAAGCAGCTTCTTGGATCAACTATCAACATTCATGGAAGCAGCAGTCAATAAATCAAATGACATATTACATTAGGCAAATCTGTTCCACAAGACCTTTTAAAGTGTTAAAGAGCAAAGATGTCAGCTTGAGGACTAAGGTGTGCCTGACCCAAGCCATGGTATTTTCAATAACTTCATATGCATGCGAAAGCTGGAATAAGTGAATAAGGAAGACCGTAGAAGAACTGATGCTTTTGAGCTATGGTGTTGGAGGAGAATATTGAAAGTGCCATGGGCTGCCAAAAGAACCAATAGATCTGTTTTGGAAAAAGTGCAGCCAGAGTGCTCCTTGGAGGCCAAGATGGCCAAACTTCATCTCTTATACTTCAGACATACCATAAGGAAGGACCAGTCACTGGAGAAGTATATCATGTTTGGTAATGTGGAGGGTCAGAGAAAAAGAGGAAGACCCCCAACGAGATGGATTGGCCAAGTGGTAGCATTGATGGACTTAAGCCTGACAACAATCGTGAGGTTGGTCCAGGACTGGGCAGTGCTTCATTCTGTTGTACCTAGGGTCACTATAAGTCGGTATTGACTCTATAGCACCTAACAACAACAACACAAGCAGCTTCCACTATTACTTGTCTTACTCTAAAGTGATAAGAAGCACAATTACTGATGGAATGGTGGGAAAGGAAACTTATGAAACAATGGTCAGATATCTACTAAACTCTGAGACATCTTATCATCCAGGAGTTCCAAAAACCATCATTTTCTATACAATACTAATATTCTTCCTTTAAATCAAGCTAAATGCCAAAGACAATCAGAAACAAGATGGGACTTTTCTCAGATAAAACCTAAGAAAATGTCAAAATCAAGGAAACGAGGTGAGAAGTTATTATTGCTACTCATAAGAACTTACAGTATGAATTTATCATTTGTGTTCGCTTAAAAAAAAAATTTTTTTTTTCAAAAGCCTCTTGTAAGGATGATGACAGCTTCCCAAAAGGTGTCCTATCAGTCATATAGCCACTTTCCCATCACTTTCTAGAAATACTAATAGCATTTCTTTGTGGTGAATCAATTATACCAGCTCATAGTTAATACTTAGATGATAATTCATTTAAACATAATTGACACTCTATCAATGTATTCAATATATGCGAAATTGGAGACTTTTAAAAGAAAATTAATTCAATACACTTTGTAAAGTATCTAAAATAGATTGGTAAGATATTAAAGGAGTCCTGGTGTGGCACTGTAGAATAAGCACTGAATTGCTAACCTGCAAGGTCAGCAATTCAAACTCAAGTGTTCCTCAGAGGCCCCATAGAGCATCACTATGAGTTGGAACCTACTTGATGGCATACAGCAACAGATATTAAAGTAAAAAAGTTTTTAAGTAATTAAGCTAGTTAGTTTTGATCTCAAGAAATTCACAAAGTGAACTATTTGAAGAGATATAACATGCACTGCAAAGTCTGTTGAACAATAATAATAAAACCAGTATACATCCACTAAATAAAACAAAATCCTCATTGCCATTGAGTTTATTCTGACTCACAGCAACCCTATGTGTTAATGAGTAGAACTGACCCCTAGGGTTTGCTTAGCTGTAATCATTACAAAAGCAGAGGACCAAGAATTTCTTCTATAGTACTGCTGAGTGGTTTCATACCTCTAACCTTTTAGGTTAGTAGTAAGGTCAAACCATTTGGGCTACGCAAACACCTATATAATTACTAGAGTAGCTAAATTTAAAGACTGATAAAACTACATCGTAACAAGGCCATGTTATTGGTAAGTGCTGTCAAGTCAATTCCAACTCATAGCAACTTTATATAAGGTTTTCAAGGAGTGGCTGGTGGGTTTAAACAGCTGATCATGTGGTCAGCAGTCCAGTGCTTATCCTACAATGCCACACAACGAGGGCATGTTGTTAAATGCCATCAAATCAGTTTCGTTTCACAGCAACTCTGTATAGAGTTTCCAAGGACCGGCTGATAGGTTTGAACCACTGACCTTATAGTTCAATCTGACCTTGCAGTTCAGTGCTTATCCTTCAGTGCCACACCAGGACGTCAACAAAGACATGTTGTTGTTATGTGCCATGGAGTTGGTTCTGACTCATAGCAACCCTGCATAGGGTTTCCGAGGCTGTAAATCTTTAAGGGAGCAGAACGCTTCATCTTTCTTCCGTGGAACAGCTGGTAGTTTCCAACTGCTGACCATGAGATTAGCAGTCCAATTCGTAAACACTACGCTACCAGAGCTCCTAACAAAGACATAGAGCAATAAAAATGGAAAAATGGGAATAAACCAAAGAGGTACCAGAAGAAATGATGACAGAGGGTGAGAGGAACACATTTAATTTTATTAACTATGGTATTGGAAGCAAATATTAAAAGTACCATGGACTGCCAGAAGAAGAAACAAATTTGCATTGTAAAAAGCACAGTCAGAATGCTCCTTAGAATCCAGGATGACCAGACTTCCTCTTTTATGCTTCAGACATAGTTATCAGGAGGGTTCCCTAGAGATATGATGCTCAGTAACGTAGAGGGTCAACAAAAAAGAGGAAGACCCCCCAACGAGATGGATTTGTACAGTGGCAACAGCAATGGGCTCACATGCAGCAACAAATGTGAAATTGGCGCAGGACCAGATAGTGTTGTTCTGCTGTGCATAAGGTAGCTGAGTCTATAACAACTCAACAGCACCTAACAACAATTCGTATTCCTAGAGGTTCTCACACTTCCTGAGCTGGTTTCTGAAGCTCCCCAGTTACATAAGCAAAACGAGCCCCATTATTTATTTCATTAGATATTTTTAAATACTGACTTGGCTATTTATAGGCTTCAAGTAGATAACCTCATATGCATGCGAAAACTGGACAGTGAATAAGGAAGACCATAGAGGAATTGATGCACTTGAGTTATGGTGTTGGAGGAGAATACTGAAAGTGCCATGGGCTGCCAGAAGAACAAAAAGATCTGTGTTGGAATAAGTGCAGCCAGAGTGCTCCTTGGAGGCCAGGATGGCCAAACTTCGTCTCTCATACTTTGGACATATTGTCAGGAGGGACCAGTCGCTGGAGAAGGATATCATGTTTGGTAGGGTGGAGGGTCAGAGAAAAAGAGGAAGACCCCCAGCAAAATGGATTGGCAAAGTGGCAGCATCAATGGGTTCAAGCGTGGCAACAATAGTGAGGTTGGCTCAGGATCGGGCAATGTTTCAATCTCCTATGCATAAGGACGCTGAGTCAGTACTGACTTGATGGCACCTAACAACAACAAAAACAACAATAGACAACAAGAAGTAGACAATCAGATGTTGTACATATGAAAACATGTAAATTCCTTGATGACAGGCAGGTGTGTTAAATCTAATCTCCATGGTAATTGAGATTAACTTTTTCATTCAATAAATTCTTAAAAGATTGAACTCATAACAACTAAAACATATGTTCTCAGAAACATATAGAACCCCCCCCAAAAAAAAAACAAAACTCTGCCATTGAGTCATCCAACTCACAACACCCTATAAAACACAGTAGGCCATAAGGTTTCCAAGACTATCTTTCTCCCACAAAGTAAATGGTGGGTGTGAACCATCAACCTTTTGGTTAGCAGCTGAGCTGAGGAAATGGCTTCTATAAGTAAACTTAAAGCTGGTGTACAACCTAGAACCACAGTATCATAATACCATTACACTAAAACCAAACTCACTACCACTGAGTCAACTCTGACTCACAGCAACCCTGCATAGGGTTTCCAAAAGTAAATCTACATTTCAGCAGACAGTTCATCTTTCTTCTACAGACTGGCTGGTGTTTTTGAACTAGCAGCCCAATGTCTAACCCACAGTGCCACCAGGACTGCTTGTCATAGTACTGCTGCTGTTGTTGTTAAGTGCCATCGAGTTGGTTTCAACTCATAGTGACCTACTATGGGGTTTCCAAGGAGCAGGTGGTGAGTTTCAAACACCTAACTTGTGGTTCAAACTGACGTTGCAATCCTGCACTTATCCTACAGTGCCACACCAGACTCCTGCCATAGTATTAGTCTAGGTTAAACTGTATTGCTCCAATAAACACTTTATAGATCAATAAATATATAGCCCTCTAAGCACCAATGAGGATATGATTTAAAAATATAAAGACATTATTATTAGAAATAAGACAACTTTACTAATTATTTCAGATTCAGTTTAACTGCTGGCAGCAGAACAAAATGAAAGATAGTAGTGTTTAAAATGTTGCCATTATTAAATAAAATACATTCCCACCCAAATGAAATTTATCTACCAGGAAACAACTCTCCTATTTTGTTTGATAAATATTATAGAACCCAAAGATATTCTAAAGCTAAACTTTTAATAAAAATAGTCCTTAAAAAATTACTGAAAATTCAGTATGAGAATGTACAGTTCTATAAAAAAATAACCACTTCAGAAATCACTGTTTATTCTCTGCTGACTGGCATTTTTAAGAAACTAGTTCACCATAGCAACCTGTCGTAACACCAGCAGATAAGAACAGGCTATATTTAGATATGATTGCTTTCCAGACGGCAACCCTGCCTTTCCTTCATATTTAATGTCATGATCCAAGGGACCAAAATATTATTCCATCAGACTGACTGTAGTGTGAAGACAAGTATACTCAGGGGGATGAGGCTGTGTTTCAGAAGCACTAAAAAAATCAGTTTTCACCCAAATCAGTAAAATATATAGGAAAGTACAAACAAGTAAGAACTTCATGTTTAAGTAATTTGTAATTAGAAACAATTTTCCCAAATTTTTCTTTGTTGTTAAATGTAAAATGCTGTTGCCAACAGGCTATAATCTCGAAATACATTTTGACGAAATTTAAAAAATTTAACTGAGAAATTGTTTTTCTTAAAAAAAATACTTTATAGATAACATATTAACAAAAGCAGTAGTAATACAAATCTACAAAAGAAACTTAATAGGAATTAATGAAAATGCTACCACAGTTGCAAAATTACTATGGATTTATTTGTGCTTTATAATCTTCTTTAAAATGACAGTGAGAAGAATTTATATAGTTTACTAAATAAGCAACCAAGTTTTATATAGTTTACTTCAAAATACACCAAAGAATCATAATCATCAAACATAAGAAATATCTTAATGTTCATTACTTTACAGATGGTTGTTTCAAAGTCATTATTAAAAGACAAGATGTGAAAAAGTGAAGTTCAGTTAAAAAATAGCAGCATTTCCTCATCGATAGTATAATTTACCCAGAATTTAGATTATTCTAAATTAGATACAACAATAAGAGGCTATTTAGACTGGCTTCTGTGTTGCAATTTACCCAGTCAATCTAAAATAGTATCAAGACTTAAGATGTATTAATACTTGATTTTTCTTTACCACCAACTGATTGCAGCATCAGCAGCTCAGATAGGAGAGTCATAATAAAATCTGCCAGGCATATTAACATATAAAACATTCATTCAATATCTTATTCTCATAATATATTTTCATTTGGAACATTAATCAAAATCACACACTCGATATTTTAGTAACTATTAAACTAGTCTCGGGTACCCAGCAAATTCCTGTGATTTTTAAGAAATGTATTTTTTTTAGTAACAAAGATATTTCAGACATATATCCTACTCAATATTGAAAGAGATAGTCAAATCCAGATTGAACATCTAATGTACACAAATCATAGACCAGTCTTAAAGATTTATGTCAAAAGTCTGAGATAGAAAAGAAAGATGTTTCTAAACACCTCATTCATGAGGTGTATATTAAACAAATACAATTACTATAGTAAAGAATTTAGAATAAAATATTTTACATCATGACAACTGAATGAAATATTTCTTTCCAAAGTGGGTATTGCTTTCCTTAAAGAATTTAACCAAGTAAGAATATATATCTAAAATACAAATTAGAGTACTTAATAATTGTTGTTATTGTTAAGTGCCATCCAGTTGGCTCTGACTCTGTATAGAGTTTCCAAGGAGAAGCTGGTGAGTCTGAACTACCGACCTTGTGGTTCAAACCAACTTTGTAGTCCAGCACATTAACATACTTTCTGTTATTCCTAAATAAAAACTTTCCAGACTCAGATAGGCAGGGATAGATCAAATTCACCTTTTGCTGAATTTTCACATTCTTCTATACTAGAATAACTAATGCCAAGAGTTGTTGTTGTTAAGTGCCGTCAAGTCGGTTCCGACCAATAGCGACCCTGTACAGGGTTTCCGAGGGTGTAAATCCTTACGGGAGTAGAAAGCCTCATCTTTCTCCCGCGGAGCGGCTGGTAGTTTCGAACCGCTGACCTTAAGGTTTGCAGCCCGATTCGTGACCACTACGCTACCAGAGCTCCAAAGCCAAGAGAATGATGCTAAATTAAGAGAGCTGCCTGCTTTAAAACAGAGACTTTGAGAATTATTTTGTCCATTCAGTACAATAATAGTTTGAGAAGAATTTTTCTTAGTATTCTGATTAAATTTAGAATCTAGTAGTAGGTAGCATAATGAATATTAGTCTATAACCTGAGAAGAAACATCAAATTCTCTCAAAATACTATTAATTCATTGCTATCATTTATTCTTTAACTGCAATTAATCATGTTAAGGTCCATATGAGCATGTTTTTCCCACAAAGACTATATTAAAGATATATAAACCTACCACATTTTAAATTAATTCCAAAGGGGAAAACTTTCAAAAAACATAGCTAACTCTCATTTGATAAGGAAATAAGAACACTATATGCAAGTAAATGTTACTCAATATTCATTTAAGAAATATACTGTATCCTTAATTATTTACAAAAATGAAAGAACAGTCTATCTTAACATGAGTAAAAAAGTATTAGATTTTATGGAGAAAGAATACTGACAATACATTTGAGTGAAGAAAAAAGATTGGGAAAAGAAAAAAGGAAGAGATTTGAGCTTGGAAAATCATCCTGAACTCATTATAATAATAAATATTTAATACATTTTCAGCTCTTGTGGCTATATTTTAAAAATGGCTGGTCAATCATTAAAGAATCAATAACTTTTAAATTTAATATATCCTTGTATTTTATTCCTTAAAAAATTCTCAAAGGCTTACTACTGAAGTTGCTGTGAGGGTAGATCACATGTGACCTGGAAAACTCTGATTATTTGTTATAGTGTAATTTATTGTATGCATTAAACATATTTAAAGAAAGCATCTGACACAATTTTCTCACTGCCCAGGTCACTATACACATAAACACATGTATGCACACACGCAGATATATACAAGGGGGCTTCAACAAATTCTATTATCTTTTAATTCCATTTTTCCATGAACTTTTTGAAGCCTAGTATATATATGTACAATAGAAGCCAATAAGAATTGCTACAAAATCACCAAAACCTTTACTAAACAATAATATCAAAATGTGAACCTATTGCTTTTCGATATATTCTCTACCTACGTCTATATTCTTAGGATGGTGTTTCCATCTCTCTAACTCCGTGATGCATTAGAATTGTTTTGGTGAAGAATACTGAATATACCATGGACTGCCAGAAGAATGTACAAATCAATTTTACAAAAACTACAACCAGAATATTCCTTAGAAGCAAGAGTGGCAAGACTTGCAAGCACTAACTTTGCACATGTTATCAATAAAGACAAATCACTAGAAAATGACATCATGTTTGGTAAAATAGAGATTCAGAGAAAACAAGGGAAACCCTGAATGAGATTGGCACAATAGTCAGCATAATGAATTATCTCTTGAAGATGACACAGGATTAGCTAACAAAAGATAGGAGTTGGAGTCACCTAGACAGCATCACAAGTCCTGGGGTGGCTCTATAGGATAAGCACTGGACTGCTTCCACCAGGTTGGCAGTTCTAACTCACCAGTTGGAAGCCCTATGAGTTGGAACTGACCAACAATAACCAAACGCCGTTCTAAAAGAATTTTGTGTTCTTTGTTGTACACCATTTTAGCAACCTCAAAGGATTCAAATCATGCTCCCTTTCAATGCTCTTTGCAAAAAAAAAAGAAGTTTGAAGAGGCAAGATCAGGGATGGGGTACAGTTTCCCAATGAAATTCTCCTAGGAAAATCTTTCCATTCTTGAAGAATGAGCAGATGCATTGTAAAAGAAAAAAATCCTGGCCTTTTTTGCACTAACGCAGTTTTCCATTTTCTTAAAACTTCTTCATAATAGGTCCCTGTTATCATTCTATGTCCTCTGAGAAAATGTATTAAGATTATCTCTTTGGAGCCCCCCCAAAAATTTGCCATAACCTTCTGTACTGACCTCTGCCTTGAATTTAACTGGCCCAGTAGTTGATTCTTTGGAAGCCACTTTTTAAATTGCACCTTTTTAACAGGCACCCTAGTGAGAATAGGGAGTCCTGGTGTGGCACTGTGGGTTAATGTGCCAGACTGCAAAGCCATTTGAACTGCAAAGTCGACAGTTCAAGCTCACCAGCTACTCCTCAGAAACCCTACACAGGGTCACTATGGCCCAGATTCAACTCGACGGCACTTAACAAGAACAACAAGTGAGAATAAGGAGTACTGGTATGGTGCTGTAGGATAAGCACTCGACCACAACGTTGGTTTGAAATGCAAGGTCAGTGGTTCAGACCCACCAATCTCTCCTTGGACACCCTCTACAGAGTCAATACGAGTCAGAACCGAGTTGACAGCAATTAACAACAACAAATGAGAATACGACAAGTGTATTACTCAGTGAAACTGTCTGCAACCATCCACTTATAAATAAAGACATGTTTAAGCACATTCTGCTTGGAATAAAACCAAGGATGTATTCATTGGAACCCTAGTAACAATAATTTTAGCTTACCCTCAGGTGTGTGTATATGTATTGTGATCATGCCTGTATGTTCCAATGTGTGTGGCAGCATGCATATGAAGAGTAATCTTATTGAGTTTGCTTACTCATATAGACAACAGTATGCATATTTTCCAGTATATAAAATTTAAAATATTAATTTAGGAAACAGAAAGTGATATCATAGTAAAGTGTATGCTGATTAAGAATGAGACTGACTCATGAAAAGAAAATTAAAAATTCAAACCTAAAAAACACTACAAAAATCCAAGACCATACATAGGTTTCTAATGGAAAATACATTTGAAAAAAATTACAGATTGCCAGATTGGCAACAGATAAAATTTAATCATTAATCATGACATCACTTTGTCTTCTAAAATCTCTTCTATTTAAAACAAAAAAAAAAGTTATGCCATGTTACCAGGCCTCACAATGTGGATCACAATTTTTAGAAAGGGAGAAACTATGCTAGTATAAATCAGTTCTGAATTATAAATCCTTTGGAAATAATTACACCAATTATAAAGTTTTAAATTACACTCAGTACGGAAAACCAAATAAATACTCACAAAGAAGGATCTTGAACCAGATCTTTGAGATTTATCCCACTTCGATCTTCTGCAAGATTCCTAAAGCAACTATCACTCACTAAAACAGGAAAGGGAGAAAAAAAAAAAAAATTAATTAGTTTAAACAATATAATATGAGGGGTTTGGTATTGTGAATATGCATAGAAAGGAGAAGAATCTAAACCTTATTCAAGCTATTTTAAGTAATATAAAGTTTTAATTACTATTAGTTCAAGACTACTCATGATCTTTGAAAAGTCACAAAATCTCTCAAGGATTAATTTCCTTAAATATAAAACTATGAAATAAAATAAAATGATACACATAAACTAAATGGCTCAAAATGTTTCTTCAAGATTTAACATTTTGAAAACTGTAGTTAAGTGCTGTCAAGTCAGTTCAAACTCAGAACGACACTATTTTGGATTTTTGAGGTTGTAAATCTTTACAGGAGCAGAAAGCCTCATCTTTCTCCCAATGACAGGCTCCTGATCTTGTGGACTGAAAGATAAATGCTTATCTTTCACAGCCAGACATATACTTGCATACAGTAAATATACTGAAAAAACAATAGAAGAAAAAAAGATTTCTTATGTGAGCTGAGCCTGCTGATAGTTTTCCTTTCTGAGAGATTGCCACTTAGATTGTCTAAAACCATCAATTGTTGTTGTTGTTGTTAAGTGCCATGGCGTAGGTTCCGACTCATAGCGTCCCTGTACAGGGAGGGTTTCCGAGGTTGTAAATCTTTATGGGAGCAGAAAGCCTCATCTTTCTCCTGTGGAGCAGCTGGAGTTTTGAACTGTTGACTGTGAGATTAGCAGCCTGATTCGTAACCACTACGCTACCAGAGTTCATCATCAATTACTCATATGCAAATTCAAACTGAAGCTGAAGAAAATGAAAACAAGTCCACGAGAGCCAAAATATGGTCCTGAATATATCCCTGAATTTAGAGATCATCTGAAGAACAGACTTGATACATTAAACACTAAAGACCGAAGACCGGAAAAATTGTGGGATGACATCAAGAACATCATACAGGAAGAAAGCAAAAAGTCATTGTCTCTTGAGGAGACAAGAAGCAGAAAAAGTCAAAATGGATGTCAAAAGAGACACTGAAACTTGCTCTCCAGTGTAGAGATGCTAAAGCAAAAGGAAGAAATTAGGAGGTACAAGAGTGGAACAGAAAATTTCAAAGATCAGCTTGCGAAGATAAAGACAAATATTACAACAAAATGTACAAGATCTGGAATTAGAAAACCAAAAAGGAAGAACACACAGCATTTCTCAAGCTGGGGGAACTGATAAAAAAAATCAAGCCTCAACTTTCGTTATTGAAATATTCTCTAGGAAAATTACTGAATGATGCAGAAAGCATCAAGAGAAGATGGAAGGAATACACAGAGTCACTGTACCAAAAGGAAATGGTTAATGTTCAAATGTTTCAAGAGATAGCATATGATCAAGAGGCAATGATACTTGGCAAAGAACAAGGCACCAGGAATTGATGGAATAAAAACTGAAATCTTTCAAGAAAGTGAGGCAGCACAGCAGGCACTCACTCATCTCTGCCAAGAAATTTGGAAGACAAGTATCTGGCTGACTGATTGGAAGAGATCCATATTTGTGCCCTTCCAAAGGGAAGTGACCCAATGGAATGCAGAAATCATTGGACAATCTCTTTGATATCCTATGCGAGTAAAGTTTTGCTAAAGGTAATTAATACAGAAACAACTACAATCATATATTGAAAGAGAACTTCCAGAGATTCAAGCCGTATTCAGAAGAAGCCATGGAACGAGGGATATCATTGCTGATGTATGTGGATATTGGCTGAAAGCAGAGAATATGAGAAACATGTTTACCTGTGCTTTATCAACTAAGCAAAGGCTTTCGACTATGTGGATCATGACAAGCTATGAAAACATTGCTAAGTATGAGAAAGCAGTTGTTCGAACAGAACATGGGAACACTGAATGGTTTAAAATTAAAAAAGGTGTGTGACAAGGTTGTAGTCTTTCACCATACTTATTCAACCTGTATGCTGAGCACATAATCCGAGAAGCTGGGTTCTATGAGTTGTGGTGATGGAGGAGAATACTGAAGGTGCCATGGACTGCCAAAAGAACCAATAGATCTGTTTTGGAAGAAGTGCAGCCAGAGTGCTCCTTGGAGGCCAGGCTGGCTAAGCTTCGTCTCTCCTACTTTGGACATATTGTCTGGAGGAAACAATCCGTTGGAGAAGGATGTCATGCTGGGTAGGGTGGAGGGTCAGAGAAGAAGAAGAAGACCCCCAACGAGATGGATCAGCCAGGTGGCATCATTGATGGACTCGGGTGTGGCGGCGGTAGTGAGGTTGGCCCAGGATTGAACATTGTTTCGTTCTGCTGTGCATGGGGTCGCTATGAGTCGGTTCCGACTCGATGGCACCTGACATTCAACCTGTATGCTGAGCACATAATCCGAGAAGCTGGGTTCTATGAAGAAAAACATGGCATCAGGATTGGAGGAAGACTCCTCAACAACCTGCAATATGCAGATGATACACCCTTGCTTGCTGAAAGTGAAGAGGACTTAAAACATTTACTGATCAAGATCACAGAGCACAGCCTTCAGGATGTATTCCATCTCAATTTCAAGAAAACAAAAATCCTCACCACTGGACCAATAAACAACATTCTTATCAATGGAGAAAAGATTGAAGTTGTCAAGGACTTCATTCTTCTTGGATCAACTATCAACACATGGAAGCAGCAGTCAAGAAATCAAAGGACGTATTGCATTAGGCAAATCTGCTGTACAAGATCTTTTTAAAGTGTTGAAGAGCAAAGATGTAAGGTTGAGGACTACGGTGTGCCTGACCCAACCCATGGTATTTTTAATAACCTCATATGCATGTGAAAGCTGGACAGTGAATGACGAAGACCGTAGAAGAATTGATGCTTTTGAGTTATGGTGTTGGAGGAAAATATTGAAAGTGTCATGGGCTGCCAAAAGAACCAATAGATCTGTTTTGGAAGAAGTGCAGCCAGAGTGCTCCTTGGAGGCCAAGATGGCCAAACTCTGTCTCTTTGGACATATTGTCAGGAAGGACCAGTCACTGGAGAAGGATATCATGTTTGGTAGGGTAGAGGGTCAGAGAAAACGAGGAAGACCCCAACGAAATGGACTGGCCAAGTGGCAGCATCAATGGACTCAGCGTGGCAACAATAGTGAGGTTGGCCCAGGATCGGGCAGTGTTTCGTTCTGCTGTGCATAAGGTCGATATGGGTCGGTACCGACTCAATGGCAACCAACAACAACAAGGCTCGGAAAGAGGGGAGCTATAGGGGAAAAGAGAACCCAGCAGAACCCTTGATGGTTCATGGGCTGGCATGACAGACAGATTAGAATCTCAGGGAGTTATACACCATTTTCTTCCTGGGAAATTGGTTGAAGTGCTTGACTGCTAACTGAAAGGCCAATGATTTTAACCCACCAGTCGCTCTACAGGAGAAAAGACCTGGTAATTTACTCCCATAAAGATTTCGGCCTAGGAACCCCTATGGAGCAGTCTAATCTGTATTGTAGGATTGCTATGAATCAAAATTAACTCAGTGGTGTACAACAAAAAAGAATGGCACAGTGGACTGAATGGTTTTCTGTGTTAAAAGGCAGACAGTATTTTGTATAGCTGTGTGATGTTTAGGAGTCAAAGTCATGCTACAGCAGGTGTCACCTACAACATTCAGTGTAGTAATTCAACAGTTCTCTCCTCAGTATATATGGTCTTAACCAAAAAGACTCCTTTGGAGCCCAGAGGAAGCAAAAAAGGATAACAGGGCAAGAAAGGTACAGTAACACCTCACACAGTTTCATAACAAATATAAAGCCACCCTAGAAAGAAGAATCTTGTGCTTAAAAAATTTAAATGGGTAGACTATGTGTATCTACTGTAGTGTATCAACATTGGTGATTCCAACCCAACAGTCACTCCTGGAAAGCCCTATACAGGGTCCCTATGAGTTGGAACCAACTCAGTGGCACTAACAACAACAACAATAATAAAGTTGCCATCCACATACCACCTAGAGCAATTCTTGATTAAAATGAGATGACTTGTCCCTCATCATTTTCTTCTAATAGAGGACACTCAGGGAAAATAAATTTTACTTCAATATCTACTGTTCTATTGTAAATAATACTTAGCATACAGTAAAAATAAAAAATATGGAAAAGGGCAGGATATTCTAAGATAAAAAATAATAAACATGAGCTAGTCCAAAGATGAAACAACCTAAAAAACAAGGATTTTATAAAACCAATTTTTCCTTGGAAACCCTGTACAGGGTCGCTATAAGTTGGAACCAACTCAACAGCATTCAGTAACAACAACAAAGAGAAACAAAGAGAAAAAAATGTCACACTATATAAAAAGAAAATTTCAACAGGGAAGTAAAATATCTATAAAAAAATAATCAAATGATAATTTCAGAAATTTAAATTACTATATTTGAAATGGAATCCTGGTGTGTCACTGTGGATTAATGTGCTACATACACTGCAAAGTCAGTCTGAACTTCAAGGTTGGCAGTTCAAGTTCACCAGCCACTCCTCGAAAATCCTATACAGGGTCGCTATGGATTGGAATCGTCTCCATAGCACATGGCACTCAACAACAATATCTGAAATTAAGAATCCTGATGTGGTGCTGTGGGATAAAGCACTGGACTGCAAGGTCAGTTTGAACCACAAGGTTGATAGTTAAAACTTACCAGCCACTCCTTGGAAACCCTACACAGGGTTGCTATGCATGGGAACCGACTCAACTGCACTTAACAACAACAATATTTAAAATTAAGACTTCATTGGGTGAGTTTTACAGCAGATTTTAACACAATAGAAGACAGGTAAATAGACA
This sequence comes from Chrysochloris asiatica, assembly GCF_000296735.1. NCBI lineage: Eukaryota > Metazoa > Chordata > Mammalia > Afrosoricida > Chrysochloridae > Chrysochloris > Chrysochloris asiatica. The sequence goes on from NW_006408739.1 coordinate 1,969,049, forward strand.
AATAAAAATATGCACTCTGGCACAGACAGAAGAAAACAAAAAGAACAAAGCTTAGGAACCATTTGGGAACCAAGTAAGTTCAACATAATTGTAATTGCAATCCCAAAAGAATAGACAGTGAACAAGGGGGAAAGCAATCTTTTCAGAAAAAAAAGACTGGGAACATTCCAAAACTGATATAATACATTAACCTATTAACTCAAGTAATACATCAAACTCCACACTGGAAAATATTCAAAGAAAATCACACCAGCAGCCAAGACACTAAAAACCAGAGATTTCAAGAAAATCTTAAAAGTACCAAAGGGGAAAATCAGGAAACATTTTAAAGAAGAAACAATAAGATTGACACCTGAACTTACAAAAGAAACAATAGAAATCAGAAAATAATGGAATAATATGCCTAAAATGTGGGAGTAACACTGAGAACTAAAGTTTTTAATGTGATAAAACATCCATCCAAAATAAAAGTGAAATAAAACCAATTTTCATATACACCATATTTTTATATTTGTTAGTATACAGAAGATTAAGTGCCTACTTTATATTTCAAGAACAGATTAATTATATGCCTCTGAGAGACATTTCTAATCTACATAAAGAACAAAAAGAATATAGCATTCGTCTTGTCCATTTCCAAGATTCATTATATACTAACTATATTTTATTTCCTTTGAGAACACCTCAAAATTACTAGCTTTAAAGGCTCTAAATCTAGATCTGCATCTGACAGAAATGATAAAGTATACAATGGTTTAGTGAAAACATTTGAAGTGGAAAATGTTTGGATTCATTTTTATTAATGACATAGTAATATATCCTGGTTTTCACTTTTCAAATAAGTACAGTGATTGTGACTAATCAGATATTGTTTTCACTCTGTATTCAACAGAAACTGACCTCAATCTATTGATTTATGACAAAAATTCTGCTTTTCATAATTTTAACACAAATATTCTACATTACATCAATTTCTGGATGGGGTCAAACAGAGAAAAATAAATTGTTGACATGCAGTAAGAAAAGTTGGTTTCCAATTAAACTGAACAACAATAATTGAACATATAAAATATTATATCACAAAATTTGTTCTCATAAAGTTTCTTGCCAAATTTGGCAAGAGGTTAGTTACAAACTTCAAGAGCTTGGAAGTATTGGAGGCTTAATTAAAAATGGAATAAACCTTGCTCTTTCAAAGGCTTGCTAGTCAGCTATCTGTGAAATGAGTTTTACAAAAGAGCACTTTTTAAAAAAATGCATGCTCCATCCAAGTTTTAAGTTAAAAAAGGAGAGAAAAATCTGAAGAGTTAGAGTCTTAACAACAATAATGAAACTTTGCTTGCTTAATAGCGTGAAACCATTGCTTTTAAAAATTAAGATTTTTTTGTCAACAATGAAACAAACTTGTTCCCCCTTTAGAATTTAGTGATGTTACATTTTAAGAAGCTAGTGAACATTTTTTTCATATGTAAATCACATTAAAAGTCAATAATTTTTAGTCATAATATTTTTCTAAGTGTTTTTCCCAGAATATACCTACTAAAGGAATTACTATGCCTTTTCCTCTACTGATAATGAACATTCAATATATCAATAGATCATCACAAAACAGGAGAAATTACAACAAAAACATGTAATGTAGTCAAACTGCATAGCACTAACATGAAAATTATATACTTGCATCTGAATTTGGTTTATGTTGGCATAATAATTAATTTAGAAAATAAAGACTCTTTAGCAGAGTTCTAAGCTAATTATATGCCCTTTTCCATATATGTTTATCTCCAAGGTCTCTAATTAAGATAACAGTTGACCTTCACTATGTTCGAAGCACTTGGTGGTATTGTTAAGTGCCATCAAGTCAGTTGCTACTCATAGTGACCCTGAATAATGTTTCCAAGGAATGGCTGGTGAGTTTGAACCACCAACTTTTTGGTTAGCAGTTGAGGGCTTATCCTACAGCACCACACTAGGACTCTGTTCTAAGCACTATATATTCATTATTTCATTTAAATTAATATTATAGCTATTTATGGAATCCTGATGTGGCACTGTGGGTTAATGCGTCAGACTGCAAAGCCATTTGAACTGCAGGGCGGTGATTCAAGCTCACCAGCTGCTCCTCAGAAACCCTACACAGGGTCACTTTGGGTCGGAATTGGCTCAACGGTACTTAACAACAACATAGCTATTTATGTAACTGATACATGTTTTATTAAATCCTTATACAGTCGGCCCTCCATATCTTGGAGTTCCATATTCAAAAGTTCTGCAACTACATGTTGAAAATATTCAAAGGGGGGGAGAAGAAAACAAATATGAATATATATAGTTTGACAAAGATATTTATACATATGTATTTATGCTGTTGTTGTTGTGAAGTACCTTTGAGTCAGTTCCAACTCATACCGACTCTGTATAGGGTTTCTGAGGAGCAACTGGTGGAGTCAGACTGCTGACCTTGTGGTCAGCAGACCAATAACCTACCAGCTAACAGAATTCCATATGTATTTATATGTGCAGCAAATACATTCATGTATATATACAGCATACATGGGCAAAGTTATTAAAAACTTCTTGGTGGTGGTGGCCATGTACCATTGAGTCAGTCCCAACTCACAGCAACTCTGTATAAGGTTTCCAAGACTGTAAATCTTTATGGGAGCAGAAAGCCTCATCTTTCTCCCTCAGAGTAACTAGAATATTCAAACTGCAGATCTTGCAGTTAGTAGCCCAACTCATGATCCATTATGCCGCCAGAGTTCCTCGTTGTTGTTGTTAGGTGCCATCAAGTCGGTACCAATTCATAGCGACCTTATGCACAGCAGAATGAAACACTGCCTGATCCTGGGCCAACTTCACCATTGTTGCCATGCTTGAGCCCACTGATGCTGCTGCTTTGCCAATCTATCTCGCTGGGGGTCTTCCTCTTTTTGTGTGACCCTCCACCCTGCCAAACATGACATCCTTCTCCAGCAATTGGTCCCTCCTGACACTATGTCCGAAGTATGAGAGAAGACGTTTGCCCACCCTGGCCTCCAAGGAGCATGCTGGCTGCACTTCTTCAAACAAGATTTGTTGGTTCTGTGGACAGCTCATGGCACTTTCAATATTCTCCTCCAACACCATAACTCAAAGGCATCAATTCTTCCATGGTCTTCCTTATTCACTGTCCAGCTTTCACATGTATATGAGGATATTGAAAATACCATGGCTTGGGTCAGGTGCACCTTAGTCTTCAAGCTGACATCTTTGTTCTTCAACACTTTAAAAGTGCCCACCATGGATGACCCTGCTGGTATTTAAAATACCAGTGGCATAGCTTCCAGAATCACAGCAACTCACAAGCCACCACAGTACGACAAACTGACAGGGGTGTGGTGGACCAGAGTTCCTTAATTATAAGCAAATACCATGAGGAAATGAATTGCTGGGACTGAGGGCTGAAGATTAGTATAGTATAGTTCACAAAGACAGTGTTCTATATCCTACTTTGGAGAGTAGGGTCTTCAAAGCTTGTGAGTAGCCATCTAAGGCACAACAAACATTTTTCTTCACTCAGTTCACTAATTGCTGTTAACAACTGAATTTGAATTGTCTATAATTTTGAACCCTGATCATTCAGTCCCTCACTGCTCCATTATTTTAGCAATACCTAGTCAAGAGTCTCAGAGTGCTCCTCTATCAAAAACTTATTCCTTAAAAAAATAATAATAAATTCTTTAAAAAAAAAAAAAAATCGTAGTTGTTCAATACAAAATAATTCAAACTACATGAACTTTCTGTAATGGGATGGTATACCTGAAACATGAGTGCAAGGGAGAGAGAACAATAAAAATACAAACAAAATGAATAAACAACCTAAGTAAATTAGAAGCATAAAAAAAGAGTGAGAAACAAAGAGCAAACCTTTGCTCTTGATTATAAAACAAAACAAAATTAAAAACACCCAAAACTTATCTTGATACCAGTGATCCAGAAAACACAAAGTAAATGAACATGCTACAATTTTCACATAATAGAATGATAAAACTTTTTAAAGTCTAACAATAAGAAACCTTAGTGAACCATCACACATCTCTTTAGAGTAATAAATTGATGAGATCACTTTATTTAGAGAATTAAAAAAAAAAAAAAAGCAGTAACATGGAAAGCATTTCCATGCTATATGCCACCTATTGTATACCTAGGTATTTGTTGTTGTTGTTAGCTGCCATGGAGTCAATCCATGCACAATGGAACTAAAAGCTGGCCTATCTTGTACCATTCCCACAGTTAGTTTACCTGTGTAATCAATATGGTTTTCTTTGGCCGATTTTTGGAAATAGATCACAAGGCAGAGAAGAAGGAAGAAGGACTAATTGGCCATGAAAACCTCCGCTTCCACAATCCTGAGATCAGAACTAAGAGGTACTTGCCTGCCACTGCTGACCACTCTGAAAGGGATCACAATACGAGGTCATGCATAAAAGTGAAGAAAAACATCTAACAAAACTCCAAATCATAAAATTAAAAACTATTTTGAAAGGCCAGACTGGTCAGATCGAGACTGGTGGAATCCATCATCCTGTGGCTCAACTTTCAGCCAAACAATAAACGGGTCTACGAGGTAAAACAGGACTTTAAGCCTGGTATGGCACTGTAGTATAAGCACTCGACTACAAGGTCTGTTTGAACCGAAAGGTTAGCAGTTAAAATTCACCAGCCACTCCTTAGAAACTCTACACAGGGTTGCTATGGGTCAGAACTGACTAAACAGCACTTAACAAGAACAATAAGGTGAACAGTAACACCAGGGAGGTATGCACTCCTTTAGCACAGTCAATCATATGAAATCAAGAGGGCAAGGAAAAAGCACAAAAAGCATAAAACAGGAAAAAAGGACAAGCAGACATGGAAAACACAGGGAAGAAGCAGGAAGAATATGGGGAATGCAATCATTGTCACAAAACAAAATGTGTATGAATTGTAGGATGGAAAACCAATTTGCTTTGCAAACTTTCAAAACCACAATAAAACATTAAAAAATAAAATAAAAAAGCAATTAAATGGTCAAAGGAATCTCTCAAAGGTTAGGAGGCAGCAGTGAAGTGCTATTTACAAAATCCCCTACAGATGCTTAGAGACGACTATAATGTATTTTCTAAATCCCATTACTATGGGTTGTTCCGTCAGATGATTAGGACCCATATTATGAAAGACCTATTTGTTCTTATATAGAGAATGACATTTGTAATCTACCTGGCTCTGGTGGAAGGAGTGTCATGTAACAAGAAAATTTCTACCCTCACAAATCCATGTTTAACAGAAAAACATGGGAGAGAATTAATATTTATCATCTTGATGGAGGTGTTTCAGGTTTAAGATTATGAAAATGAAGCATTTAACTATTTGAAATTGGAAGAAGACAGTAAAAAACAGATTCAATTAAAAACGCATGCATTCTGATGAAGACAGGTAAAGACACAGGGAGGTGTGCAAGAGCTAAACAGGGATAGAGATAAATAGTGATCTATACACAACCTTGGAACCACAATGTTCTGTGTATAGACACATGGACAGAGACACAGGGTAAGAGAGGAAAAACTGGGATATATATTTATATTATCCCACAAATATTTAAGAGTTTGAAAGACAGTATTTGTACATGGGCAACCACAGGGAGGAAGCAGAACAACTGTTGTTCCCGGGAAGTGATTGCAATCATTGAAATGAAACAAAGTATGATTGGTTGAATGTAAAACTGATGTTCTTATCTGTAAACTTTCACTCAATTTACAAAAAAAAGTAAAAAAAAAAAAAATTCATTCTGTAGTTTGCAAATATCCAGTGAAATAAAATTCTAAAGTGAGGAGTAGCCCTATCAGAAGTATTAGTAATGAAAGTTTAAACATAAGTTTATAAAACAGAGACATTCTGATTTAATTCAAGGTTAGACTTCAGGCAAACAAAAAATATAAGCGCAACTTGTTTATTTGCTTGTTTCTGCTACTTTATTTTTATTATCCCAATCATTTTAATAATGCTATGGATAAAGGTGGAGTACTGGTGTGGTGCTGTAGGTTAATGCGGCCAGACTGCAAAGCCATTTGAACTGTAAGGTTGCCTGTTCAAGTTCACCAGCTGCTCCTCGGAAATGCTACACAATGCCGCTATAGGTTGAAATAGACTCAATGGCACTTAAAAACAACAACATGGATAAAGGTAATATGCAAAATGATCTACTGTGACCTTACTTTGCGATATGACAAAGAACTTATTTTGCAGACATCTGTCTAAATTTAAGATATCATAAGTTAATTACCCTCTCCTCAAATGCCTCATATAAAACAAGTTAAGATAAGAGGATGTTAATATCCCTTAGATCTTCTTTGAAAATAAGTACACACTGCCTGCCTACTGTGATGGTATCATAACTTCACCTTTTTTAGAGGATTACCCTTGGCTATTTGGAGCTTTGGAACCTGAAATTGCCTGGAAGATTATCCCATACACTAGGTAAGCTAATAACCAATGAGAGTGACTATGTACCAGTCATCATGCATCTAGGCAGAGTAACCTCCGAGACGTAATTTACCCTTGGATTTCCTCCTAGAATCAGGCTAGAGTTAAACTTATGAAACCAAACCTTAGTGAAGCTTTTTCCCAGTCCTTCTACTACTTCCTCGGGAGTGTGCTGGCTCCATATGATAAGCATTGAACAGCAAACCAAAACTCTTTGGGTCGAGCCTGCCAACCTTGCCACTGAAAAAGATGAGGCTTTCTGCTTCCCTGAAGATCCAGAGCCTTGGAAGCCCTATACTGGGTTGCTATGAGTCAGAACTGACTCAATGGCACTAAACAGCAACATACTATTTCCCTAACACTTATAGGTTTCTCCTAAAAGAACTCCCTAAACAAATCACATGCAAAACAATCACAATCTCAGGCTCGGCTTTGAGAAATCCTGACGTTATAAAGAAGGACAAAGGAAAGAGAGGGCATGAATGTGGGGTGGGGGAGAGAAGGAAAAAGACAAAGCAAGAAGCTGGGGTGGAGGAAGCAGGGAAGCAAGCAGATGGGATATAGGGAGCCGGGTGAAGGAGTGTGGAGAACGAGATGAGCAGGGGAAAAAAGAGCTGAGAAAGTGGAAGAGGGTCTGAGCAGAAGAGAAAAAGCAGGAGGAGGAGATGCTGAGAAGGACAAAGTCAGGACAAAAGAGATGCAGAGAAGAGGAAAAGAAAAACAGCAATGAAAAAGGGTGAAGAAGGGGCAAACAATAGGGAGCGAGAAGCAGGGAAGACAAAAGAATAGAGACAATAAGGGGATGTGATTAGTAGTGGAAAGCAAGGATATGAGAACAGAGAAAATGAAGGGGAACTGGAGAAGAATGGAAAGGAAGAAGAATAAAAGAAAAGACAGGAGAGAATGAATAGAAAGGAAGAGAGAAGGAGACAGAGGGGAGGGGGAAAGAGAGGAACAGTGCAGAGAATAGAGAAGAGACAGAGAAGGAGGGGGACCAAGTTAGAAAGAAAGGTAGGTAAATAGGAGTAGGAAAAATAGGAGCAGGGGGACAGGAGCATGGGAACAGAGAAAAGAGAAACAGGAGGGAAGAAGAAAATCAGGAGTAGGAATATGGAGAAACATAGGAAAGGGAAGAGGAGATAGAGTAATTAACAAAATATTAGGTAAGGAACTTCTGGCGCTTCCCTGACCAGGCAGCACAGGTAGGGCAGGCTCCAGAAAAAACAGGGGTGATATCACACAAAGGAGGCCCCCATCTAGTAGACAGACAGCCTTTGAGCAAACAGAAGACTTTGTGTTTCAACATTCTGAACTTGTTTTTATAAAAGATCAAATTGCTGAGGAATTACAGGCATTTTGAGCTTTCGCCCGCCTGCACTCAGCTCCTGCTCTGGCTACTGCCTCCGCCCCCTGCAGAGCTTAGAGTGTGTGTGGGGGGGTGCTGGAGCAAGCCCATTCAGAAAGTGGGCACTTCCAGAGGAGAGAAAAATAAACTAGCCAAGCTGCAGGAGCCAAGCCACAGGAGTTGACGTGGCCCTTCCCAAAGGGGTCTCCTCGCCATAGTAAGCGATATCAGTGTGGATATCAGGCAATTCAGGGTACCCATGCTACAGAGAGAGAATTTGTGACTTCATCAGACACAGAAGGCACCTGCCTGCAGGCACTACCCCTCCCCCTCGCCCTTCACTGCCTTGGCCTAGGCCAGCACTCTGCCCAGCCTATAAGGCTCAGGCCCGCCCAAGGCCCAGGCCCAACCAAAGCCCAAATTGTCAGTCTTGCAGTGTTCTGATTTTATTTTTTTCTTTGGTGTTGGGTAATTCACACAAGTCCACAAGGAAATAGTCTAAGAACTACTGGAAGAAAATTCCTCTAACATCCTGAAAAGTGAAAAGATAAACATACAAGAAGCTCAACGAACTCCAGGAAGGGTAGACCCAAAAAGAAAATCACCAAGATATATCATAGTCAATCTCTCCAAACTCAAAGTTAAGGACACGCTTCTGAAAGCAGCAAGAGAAAACAGAACGATCACATACAAAGGCAAACAAGTCAGATTAAGCTCAGATCTCTCAGCAGGAAGCATGCAAGCAAGAAGGCAATGGGGAGACATATATAAAACCCTGCAAGAAAAAAATTGCCAACCAAAAATCCATATCAATCAAATATGACGGTGCAATCAAAACATTCCAGGATAAACAGAAGCTATGGGACTTTACTAAAACCAATCCTGCACTGCAAAACATCCTAAAGGAAGTTCTGCGGACTGACAACCAACAAGAACAGACAACCAGAGATTGACCTACGTGGCAGCACCTCCCTGAATTAAGTCAACAGAAAGAAGAATTATTAACAAAACAAAACTATAAGAACAAACTCAGAGAATCTGGGAGGTCAGTCTATGACCAAAATAAGTACAATGCAAAAGAAGGTGAACACTTAGGAACAGAGATCCAGACAGTGAGAAGGTCAGGTTGATTACAGGATAAAATAGACAGCACTAAATGGACAGAAAAGTCAATGGACTATAAAGCAACCTCAAAGAAAATTAACACTTCACAACATACCAAGAGAATGAGAATCTAAGAAGAATAGGAAAACATTAAAACTATGAGGAAACGCACAAGAAAGAATGCAAAAATCATGAATTCAACAAAGAAAGACAAACAAAACAAAGAAGTAGCAACACCACAAAAAAACAAATATAATGACAACAAATAATCAATACCATCAATAATTACACTGAACGTACATTGATTGAATGCACCTGTTAAGTGAGGGAGGGTGGCAGAATGTATAAGAAAACAAGATCCTTCAATATGCTGTCTGCAAGAGACGCATCTCACACACAGAGACAGAAACAGATTAAAAGTGAAAGGATGGAAAAAATATACCAAGCTAATTGCAATAAAAAGCGAACAGGAGTGGGAGTGCTAATCTCTGAAAAAATAAACTACAAAACACTATTGAAAGAAACAAAAAAAGACTTACAAAAATGGAAGAATGTACCATGCTCCTGGATAGGAAGACTTAACACTGTGAAAATG
>NW_006408739.1:1979311-1980181 GCF_000296735.1 Chrysochloris asiatica
TACATGCTCTGATTGGTGACCACACTCGTCACCGATAAGGGGAAGTGAGAGAAAAACAGCAATGAAGTGGTGAGCTAAGCCCTACAATGTGGAGAATGAAGCGTGCAGCTGATAAAAAGAGAGGGCATATTCACAAGAACACCCATACTTGCAGATAATACCCACTTGATCTGGCTTCAATGACTGGATGATCAGAGCTCAACCAGAAGAAGAAAGAAGAGGAAAAAAGGAGTAATCTGATATAATTTGATGAATTTGACCTACACTTATGGATACAGTGACTCAAAAGAGGGAACAAATCATTACAGCAAGAAACATTCCCACCCTGAGTAGACAGAGATGGGCAACTTGGACATTGGATACCCAAATGGGTACGGGGGACTACAAAGGCAAGAAGTGACTGGCTTACAGGCTTTCAAGAGGGAACCTAGAGCTAGGGGTCATGGAGGAAAGCAGAATCTCCAGTGAGTACTATCCAATCTGTCTAGGCGGAGCTGATGAAATGAAATGCAGATAGATGGGACACTTGTGACACTACAGTGAATAATTGTTATCAGGACTGATTGTGAGGGTTGGAAATGTAAAGGTAGATGTTTTGTAGCAAGGAAGGGAGTGATTAATTCTCCAGTCTAGAGCGGAAGTTTCTAGGACCATCAACGGAGAAGAGCCAAGAGCGGGACTGCTGGGAGCGGTTGAGGGTAAAGGACAGCTTCGATTTACCACTTGACAAAGTTCTGGCAAATAGTGGAGTGGTCTTGCAAAACAGATAGCTCTGAGAAGTTGCTTTCTACCTTCTCTTTAGAGTAATCTTAACTTTACTTATAAAAATATATAATTTGGCAATATTCACAGCCTTTCACTATGAATTTT
>NW_006408739.1:1984337-1985109 GCF_000296735.1 Chrysochloris asiatica
AAAAAAAATTAGGTAAGTAAAAAGGATATAGAGTAAAGGAAGGAGAAAGATTTTACAGGAAAATGAGGGAGAGGAGGAAGAAGAGTAAATAAAAAGAGAATCAGAAGAAAGAGGTTAGCATGGAAGAAGAAAACCAACAAAATAGTTTTAACTGCTCATATAGTTGGAGTAGTAAACTTAACAGATGTTATGCGTAACTGAGAAAGCATATGGTGTATAGTATATTTGGGTTTCCATTTGGCTGCTTGAATATGTGTCATGAATTACTGTAGCAACTACAGCAGTTACTAAAGAGACTACAAAAATCAAGATACATTAAATTTCAACAAAAGCCAGACTCACAGAAGAATCAGGTATACTCTGCCCTCCTAAACCAGTAAAACAGATCTGCAAGAATAAATGCATAAAACCACATGATTTAAATGAGGATAAAATTCATTTTAGCAGCTCAGATTTAATATTATTTATGAACCTGTGAGTACTATCTCTTGCTGTGCACAAGAGCATTTGGTTTTTACGTATCCTGGTTACCCACAAGAAGTGAATTCTTTAACGCTATCATTTTTCAAAGTTAGTATAATTTTTCTGTTATTTCGCTACATTACCCATGTACTCCTTGAATACTTTTATACAATTTTAATTTGTTTTAAAATATACACCCTTGTTGTTGTTGTTGCTGTTGTTGTTGTCAGGTGCCATTGAGTCGGAATCGACTCATAGTGACCCCATGCACAGCAGAACGAAACAATGTCCGATCCTGGGCCAACCTCAC
>NW_006408739.1:1986107-1989336 GCF_000296735.1 Chrysochloris asiatica
TGAGCCTGACTAGAGTTTAGTCAAGCAGTTTCTAGGTAGGCAAAATCAGTTTGGTCCTTACATTTTAATATTGATGTGTATTCAGTCAGTCAGTTCCAACTCAAAGCGACCCTGTATATGATTTCCAAGGAGGGACTGGTGAGTTTGAACCACTGACCTTGTGATTTAAACTGATCTTGAACATTGGACTAAATAAGTATGGTGAAAGAATACAATCTTGGTGCACACCTTTCTTAATTTTAAACCATTCAGTGTTCCCTTGTTCTGTTCCATCAACTGCCTCTTGGTCTTCATGTGTGCAATTAAGTATTCAGAATACTCATTCTCTTAAATGTTGTCCACAGCTTGTCATGATCCACACTATCTAATTCCTTTGCATAGTCAATAAAGCACTGGTAAGTGTCTTTCTGGTATTTTCTGGCTCTAACAATGATATCCTTCGTTCCATGTCCTCATCTGACTCCCGCTTGAGGCTCTGACAGTCCTGTCAATGTACTGTTGCAGCCATTTTTTAATTATTTTTAGCAAAATTTTACTTACAAGCAATATTAATGATACTGTCCAATGATTTCCTAATTCCAATGGATCACCTCTCTTTGGAATGGGTACAAATATGTACCTTTTCCAGTCAGCCAGGTAGTTGTCTTCCAAATTTCTTGGCATAGATGAGTAAATGTCTCCAGTGGAACATTAGTTTGTTGAAATATTTCAATTAATATTACATCAATTCCAGCATTGTAACTATCAACACGGCCCTATTTTCCAACAACTGATCATTCCTCTTTGTTTCCAACCTTAGCATTCCATCACCATTAATTATCAAAACATCTTGATTACATGTTTGATCAATTTCAGACTGAAGAAGTTGGTAGAAGTCTTCACTTTCATCACCACTGGCTTTAGTTCTTGGGGCTTAAATTTGAACAACAGTTGTATTACTTACGGGCATATGGATATTTTCCTATCACAGATAGCATTGTATTCAAGACAGATCTTGAAATGTTTTTTTTTGATGATGAATTCGTTGCCATTTCACTTCCATGTGTCATTCCCAGAATAGTAAGCCACATGGTTGTCACATTCAAAATGGCCAATATCAGTCTATTTCAGTTCATTTTTGACAACATCCAATTTTCCTAAGTTCATACTTCATATATTCCATGTTTCAATTCTTAATGGCTATTTAAAAGTTGTGTCCTATCAGCAAAGGAAGGTCCTGAAAGCTTACTCCATTCATGTCATCATGGTTAACTCTATGAGGAAGCAACTCTTCCCCAGTCATATTTTTAAGTCTAAGGAGCTCATTTTCCAGGACTATATCTGACAATATTCTGGTTCTTTATCATGTTTCAATATTCAATTTTCCTGTGTTATAAGACAGTGTTCCACTGCTATTCATAAGGTTTTCAATTTGGAAGTAGTCCGTCTCAACTTCTTCCTGATCTGTCTTGCCTATAAATTCATCTGAAACCTGTCCACCACGTGTGACCCTGGTGGTTTAATATAAAATGCTGCAACATGCAACCACCACCGTACAGCAAACTGACAGACAAATGGTGATGGTCAATTAGAAATCAAAAACTTAAAACTTTTGCTCATCCAAAGGATGCCATTAAGAAAATAGGAAAATAAATATTGAGAGACATATTTACAAAACATCTGTCTCACAGAGAATTGGTAACCAGAATATAGAAAGAATTCTTACAAATCAATAATGAAAGACAAATATGTCAATTTTTTTAAAAAGTGAACAAAAATACAGAGACAGTTCACGAATGTAGTTGCACAAACGACCATCAAGCTCATGGGAAACCATAAAAAGGTTACAATCATTAGTCATCATGGAAATATAAATTAAAAGAGCAATGCAATGCTACTACAACTATAAACCCAATACAATGGGAAAAAATTAAAAGACTGGTGAGTCCAACTATGTACAATGTTGCTAGACAATCAAGTATTCTCAAACATTGTTGTTGGGAATAAAAACAGTATATTACCTTCCTGTTGTTGTTGTTGTTAGGTGCCATACAGTCAGTTCCAACTCACAGAGACCCTGTACAGGGTTTCCAAGTAGCAGGATTATTATAATACTAAACATGTACCTACTTTATGACCTTGTAATTGTATTCTAGGTATTTACCCAAGAGAATCATATTTCACTTAGATTCACAAAAGGCTAAAATTTTGCCATGTATTGACACTCATATACATTCTTTCAAGGAGCTCTGGTAACATAGTGGTTACTAATCAGGCTGCTAATCTCATGGTCAGCAGTTCAGATCTACCAGCTGTTCCGTGTGAGAAAGATGAGGCTTTCTGGTCCCATAAAGATTTACAGCCTCAGAAACCATATGCAGGGTTGCTATGAGTCGGAACCGACTCCACAGCACATAACAACAATAATAATACATTCTCATTCTCATTCTTTCTCTCTCTCTCTCTGCTTGGTAGAATTTTTGTTTGTGGAACCATTTGACATGTAATCCCAAAATGCTTCAACATGAATCTTCTAAGAAGGGGAACTACATTGCAAAGACCACATTTTGAAAATCTGACAATACAATGGTATTTTCTAGTACCCAGATCATATTAAATCTTCCCCACTTTACTAAGTTTTCTTCTTTATAAATAATTTTATTATTAATAAATTCAAACAAAATTTCAAAGTTGACAGAATTTGACAATGAATCTTGAATATATACTACTAAATCCCATATTTTTAGCTATATTTGCCTTATACATGTGTCCCTATGGAGTCCTAGTATGGTGCTGTGGGTTAATGCGCCAAACTGCAAAGCTGTTTGAGCTACAAGGTTGGTGGTTCAAACTCACCAGCTGCTTCTCGGAAACCCTATAAAGGGTTTGGGTCGGAATCGACTTGATGGCACTTCACAACAACACATATATCCATGTGTCCTTTTCTCTATCTACCTATAAACTCATCTTATTTTACATATTAGTATACTTCAGTCTTGAACACTTAACTGTGTATAGGGAAATGCTTGATGAGATGACTTGACAGAGTAGCCACATCAAATGACAGTGATGTTAAAAATGAGTAAGGACTGGGCTATGCTCATTTCTTTTACACACAAGAGCTGACTCTTTTACACACAAGGAGTTGACTCAGTGGCAACTAAAAATAACATTTATTTGAGGTTCCTTCTTTTGAAAGTAAATTTTATAAACTATGTAGCGTAGTGGTTATGAATCGGGCTGCGAACCT
>NW_006408739.1:1990717-2005673 GCF_000296735.1 Chrysochloris asiatica
AAAACTCTACTATTCCTCTTCTTGCCAAAAGCAGAATAAAAGCAATAGAAAAACATTTATTCATCTTTTATAAATTCATAAATGAATGTATTACCCATAATGGTTTATAAAAGACTTCAAAAGAGAAAATTTAAACTTTTTTTGAGAGAAGCTTGTCTCTCCAGAAAAAGTGGTATAAATCCTTTTATCAGACAATGACATCAAGAGATTTCATCTTTGTCCCTACTTTGTCTTGGTCTTCAGGATACTGAGTAAAATCTAATACTCAATTGCAATACATTGTACCAAATGCTTAGAAAAAAATAACAATTCCCTTTCATGTGTGTGTGTGTGTGTGTGTGCACGTTAGAGAGAGAGAGAGAGGGAGTACCAGCTATACTATCTTACAGAAATCAGAATTTCTTGTGAGCAAAAGTCCTGTCTACAGTCAGTTCAAATGGAATCAGAAACTAGTTCTGAGACATCTTTGTTGTTAAGTGCTGTCGAGTAGGTTCCGACCCATAATGACCCTGTACAGGGTTTCTGAGGCTGTAAATCTTTACGGGAGCAGAAAGCCTCATCTTTCTCCCGCTAGTAGACTAAAAAAAAAAAATTTGACTTCAAGAGTTTTTAAGCACTACAGAGCTTTCTCTACAAGGGACTGGAGATCTAGCAGAAATTTGAACTCCCTTTCTTAGGTGACAAATCTCATCGATACTATCAGTCAACAGAGATATCCTGAAAAACTGTATGTTATATGTTTTTAATTACAGGAGTCATATTTGATGAAAATCAATTTAATTAACTATGTTGTTAGGGCTATAACTCATCTGCCAGTCTGTCATAATGTGGTGGCTTGTGTATTGCTGTGATACTAGAACCTGTGCCACCGGTATTTGAAATACCAGCAGGTAACACCATGGTGGAGCTAGTAGAGTTTAAAAGCTCTTAAGAACCTGGTTTAGTACTGGGCATTCTTTTAAACCTCAGAACAGTGAGGTTGCTACTTTTCATCCCTATTTTAGAACAGATTTGTTAACAAACAGCCAAGAGAGAGCAAGAGAAGTTACAACCAGAAGGTGAGAGGGGCAACAAAAACATGAAAGCAGGTATAGTCTGTTGCTGCTCTGTAACATGCTGGCTCCTATCACAACTCTGAGTCAAAAATTATTTGTTTTGTAAAATGCTAAACGAAACCAGGAAGGTGGGTTAATAAAATTTCCGGTGCCTAAAATAGAGACTCTGAAACTGCCTCTCCAGCACATACACACTAAGCTAAAGCAAAAAGAAGGCATAGGGAAGTAAAAGAGCTGAACATAAAATTTTAAAGGGCAGCCCAAGATGCAGTAAAGTATTATAATGAAATGTGTAAAGACCTGTAGTTAGAAAATCAAAAGGGAAAAACATGCTCAGCATTTCTTAAGCTGAAAGAATACAAGAAAAAGTGTAAGCCTCAACTTGCAATATAGAAGAGATTCAATGGGCAAATACTGAATGATGAAGAAAGCATCAAAAGAAGATGGAAAGACTACAAAGACAAGAAGTGACTGGCTTAGAAGCTTTCAAGAGGGAACCTAGAGCCAGGGGGCCTGGAGGAAGGCAGACTCTCCAGTGAGTAGTATCCAATCTGTCTAGGTGGAGCTGATGAAATGAAATGCAGATGGGTCTCTGTCGGGGACCCGCCTCAACATTGGGGTTCAGTTCACGAGGAGAGGATACGTGATGGCAATTGCAATATATTAAGAATACACAAAAGGAGACAAAGAGAGAGACAAAGAGGCACCCCAAAGCCAGGGTGGATACATCACTGGTGGGCAGGCCTGGGAGTACAGGCATCGTGGCCTCTGCAGGCAGCAACTCACTGCCCTGCAATCTTTACTCCATGCCTCCCAACTAGTAATGCACTGCCATCTTTACTCCATGCCTGCCAACCAGTAATGCACACCTGGGGAGGCCTGGGCCTCTGCTTTATTTAGGGGAGGAGCTTCACACCAAGCTGGGAGGGACTTAGGCAAGGTACAGCTAACATCAGTACTTTTCCAGACGTTCAGGTAACTTTACATCCTACTTCTTGGTTCGAATCCCAGGCTAGCAACTTGGATTCTCAGGCTCAATTAACATATCTATAGCCCCTGAGGTCAGTTGGGGGAAGGTGAGAGATAAAGACAAAAGCTTGGGCAGAGTCCTGCTGCTTTGGCTTCCTGAGCCAGGTCTGCAGGAGGACTCCAGATGCCCAGGTGAATGGGCTGCACCTGGAAAAGGATTAGGGAGGATGGGTTCTTTGTCTATGGAACAAAGAGCTGTGAAGTAGCTAAGACATTTTTAGTTAATCCTTTGGAGAAAGGCTTAACCTTGCAACCTTTAGTCTTGGCTTTAGGAAAATACCACATTTATCTGTGGATTGTCAAAGGCTCCAGTGTATTAATTTAATATATATACCTGAATATTAATATGAAAGCAATTTGCCATTAACTGCCAGTGGCCTCATTTGTTACACTCAGCCCTAGAGGGCCTCGAACCTCTGACTAGTCTTACACGGTCTGCAACAGGTCTCTTGTGATACAATAGTGAATAATTGTTATCAGGACTGATTGTAAGAGTTGGAAATGTAAAGGTAGACATTTTATAGCAAGGAAGGGAATGATTAACTTTCCAAT
Source organism: Chrysochloris asiatica (assembly GCF_000296735.1). Lineage (NCBI taxonomy): Eukaryota > Metazoa > Chordata > Mammalia > Afrosoricida > Chrysochloridae > Chrysochloris > Chrysochloris asiatica. The sequence goes on from NW_006408739.1 coordinate 1,993,354, forward strand.
CTAGGAGCGGAGGTCCCTAGGACCATCAATGGAGAAGAGCCAAGAACAGGACTCTACCCAGAGAAGCAGTGATACCTGAGATGGAGGCAGAGACAATGATGTGGAGCGATGGAGCAGCTGGGAGCTTTAGATCCAGAGAGGGAGAGCGACTGTGTGCTGAAGACTTGGGGAGGGGGGAGTGTAGGGTAGGGGGCAGCCTTGTAGGGTATACTGTTTGGTTGGTTGATGATGCACGGAGGGGATTGTAACCATGGCAATGAAATGATATACGATAGAATGAATGTAAAACTAATGTTCTTCCATGTAAACTATCATACAATTCAAAATAAAACATTAAAGAAAAAATAAAAATAAAAAGAAGATGGAAAGAATACACAGAGTCATTGTAATCCAACACAGCTGCAACAATACATTGACAAAGAACAGCTGGTGGTTCAAGCTGGATTCAGACGTGGACATGGAATGAGGGATATATCATTGCTGATGTCAGCGGGATCTTGGCTGAAAGCAGAGGATAGCAGAAAGATGCTTACCTGTGCTTTAATGACTATACAAACGCATCCGACTACGTGGATCAGGACAAGCTATGGTCAACATTACAGAGAGTGAGTATTCCGGAAGAGTTAATTGTGCTCATGAAGAACTTGTACATAGACTAAGAAGCAGTCATTTTAACAGAATAAGAGGATACTGAATGGTTTAAAATCAGGAGAGGTGTGCCCAGGGTAATATTTTTTTTCCATACTAATTCAATCTGAGAAAATAATCCAAGAAGACAGATTATATGAAGAACATGGCATTAGTACTGGAAGAAGACTAACAATCTGAAATACACTAATGACACAACCTTGCTTACTGAAAACGACAAAGACTTAAACTACCTGTTGATGAATATCAAACACAACAGCCTTCAGTATGGGCTGCACCTCAATGTGAAAAAAACAAAAATCCTCACAACTGAACCAATAAGTAGCATCATGATAAACGGAGAAAAAATAGAAGATTTCATTTTACTTGTACCCACCATTAACACTCAAAAAACCAAATAACATATTAAATTAGACAAATCCACTGCACAAGACCTCTTTAAAATGTTAAAGAGCCAAGATGTCAGTTTGAGGACTAAGGTACACCTGATCCAAGTCATGGTATTTTTTCATAGCATCAAATGCAAGTGAGAGTTAGAAAATGAATAAGGAAGAGTGTATAAGAATTGATGCATCTGATTCATGATGTTGGGAGAAAAGTATTAAAAGTACCATGGACTGCCAGAAGAACAGACATACCTGTGTTAGAAGAAGTACAGCCAGAGTACTCCTTAGAAACAAGGATGGTAAGACTTTGTCTCTCATACTTCTGACTTATTATCAAGAGGGACCACTTCTTAGAGAAGGACATCATTCTTGGTAGAGCAGAGGGTCAGCAAAAAAGAGTAAGACTCCCCGAGGAGATGGATTGGCAAAGTAGCATTAGCAATGGGCTCAAGCTTAACAATGATTGTGAGGATGGAGCAGAACTAGGCAGTATTCATTCTGTTATTCATGAGTCAGAATCGACTGGAAGGCACCTACCAACAACAACATGTTATTAGGGTAAGGAGTCAGGAGGAAATCAATGGCAAAAAAATTAGTAGGAACCATACAGGACAGGCAGAATAAGATATAAACAAGATTTGAAACTATCTCTCTGTGTGTTTGGAACCCAGTGGGCTTTGTTAACCCTTCCTCCTATTCAGCTAAACAGAGAGTTTTGTTAACCTTCAGTTATCTCAAGTTATCAATTAACTTACCCCTTAACCAATTTTCAGTGCAGGCACAAACCATTGCCACAATACCCCAACATAGTGCTACCAAGGCAGATCTGGTTCTTGAATCAGGATTCTGACTGAAGGATAAACGCATGGACTATTATGTCAAGTATTACAAATGTCTTCAAAAGGAATTCTCCTTGAAATCCTGGATATCATGGACAGCAGATCCATGCACAGCATGGGAAAAGAAAAACAAGGAAGCATCACAAGAAAACAGAAATGTGCTAACAGGAAAAGCATGCCCCTTTTTTGAAATTTAGGGGAATCCTCTCTGCAGCTTAACCCCTCAATATAAAAACACCTTAGACTCCGACCAGGAGGGGAGATAATGCTGTCTGTGGCAAATCTCTCCTGCAGATATTTTAACGTTTTATTAATATACTTTAATCAATCTCTTTAATAATTTATTTTATAACTTTCTAGTCTTCTGTAGCCTGACCTGGTTTCCTAAACCATGTTCCTAAATCAAAAACATCTAGGCAGCTTAAATATCAATACTGAGAGCCTTGTATTAAGATTCTGATTCAGTAATTGCAGCTAAGATTTTGGGTTATAGCCAGATTTTAAAATCACTGGTACAGTGGAAAGAATAGTAAAATTAAAGTCTGAATACTTAACTCTAGTCTGTTTCTATTAATTACTAGCTAAATGATCATAAACAAATACCTTAATACCTCTGGGCTTTCTATTCTTCACCAATGTACACAATAGGAACAAGAATATCAAGGTTGCTGACAAAAGGAAATACAAGATATGTTAAACCACTTCTGGAAGTGTGAAAACTGCATTAAAATATGATTAAAAATTATTCATTTCTTATTATTGAAAAATTACTATTAATGAAAAGGACTAACAAATATATAGTAAATCTATGGTTTAATTAAGATTCCTTTGATTAATGCAAAACTGTGTATTTTCAGGAGCAAATATATTTTATTTCAAGGTTTTCTAAATGTTTTTTTTTTTTTTAATTTATCTCCCCACATGGACAAACAATGACCTCCAGGACTCCTTGAAGATAAAGGACTTGGAATCATGCAAATCACAGATCACCTTCTCCACAGGAACTAGTTGCCACTCTTTTCTTAGTTTAAGCCAATGCAGAAAGTCCCTGAATGCCCACTGTTCAAAATTTCTTTTCTCCACATTACTCATGGACATTTGCAATTACCTGCAACTAGAAAAATCATCTCCATGACACACTGAGATTATTTGGGTTCAAAAAGAAAATGATTTACATATATAAAATCAAACTAACTATGATTCTTAACTTTCTGGAATCACATTCTGAACAGTTCCATTGTAGCAGAACTGAGAAACTACAAATAACAACAAATCCCTTTGAATTGGCAAATTGATTGCCTTTGCAAATCCAATGTCTTTACAAGTTGATTCTGAATCAAGCAAACTATTTCAAAAATCTTCATTTATTTTCCATTTGACACACATAATTATTTCAAAAAAAAATATTTTGTGTTGCTACATATCCAAAAATGAACCCTAGTGGTACAATGGGTTAAGTGTTGGGCTGCTAACTACAAAGTCAGTGGTTTAAATCCAACAGCTGTTCAGAGGAAGGCAGATGAAGTTGTGTGCTCCCATAAAGATTCACAGTCTCGGAAACTCGATGGAGCAATTCTACTCTGTCACACAGGATCACATTGAGTCAGAATCTGAAAGTACAAGACTTGGTGGCATTTGTTAGACATTGTTTGGTACTGCTGAGTATGAACTCAACATCTATATCCCATATATATGCTACTCAGAGATGTGAGAAATAACTCTTGTGGGTGTGGTCCATCTTCATGATTAAGAGAAGTCTTGGGGGTAGCAGACTAAGATAGCAAAAGGAAGTGAAGAACTAGTTTGACTGGCTAGGAACTTTAAAATAAGAATACAGACATCTAGGGATTAGGAAAAGTTTATGGGGAAAGGGGGAAAATTACTTTAAATGAGAATGCTGCGAGTAAGGACTAGCAGGCTAGGAGAAAGTGACCTTGTAATACCTAGTGGAAGGAGAACTGGAGGAGGGGTTTTTTAGGAATAGGTACATAAAACTGTTTGCAGACTGGCCAGGCAACACATGTCTACTGGGTTGGGCACCTGATTTTGCAAAAGCAAATAAAGAACACCTCATTCTATATAGGGTGCCTATGAGTCAGAATTGACTGGAAGGCATTTATTAATAACTGCAGTCTTTCAGGAGAGAAAAATAAACAAAGAAAGAATAACAAATATAAAGCAATAAATAACATTTGTGTATATGATTTAAATTAGTATTTTAAACAGGCAAACACAAAAATGTTTATGTAAGAATCAATCACTACTATTTAATACAACCATTTGTTGATGCCAAGTGCTATCCAGTCAATTCCTATTCATAGTGACCCTATGTACAGTTTCCAAGGAGCAGCTGGTGGGTTTGAACTGCAGACTCTGTTGTTTGCAGTTCACTGTTTATCCCACTGCACCACACCAAGACTCCACACAACCATAAGTTGTTTCAAAATTGTAAAACATTTGTAAACAAAAAATGTTTACTTAATGATTGAATTTAATTTTTTTTAATTTCCTTATCGGCATTTCCATTCCACGGGAGAAAGATGAGGCTTTCTGCTCCTGTAAAGATTTACAGCTTCGGAAACCCTTACAAGGTCGCTATGAGTCAGAACTGCCAACATGGCACACAACCACCACCACCACCAAATTTTACTGATATACTGGTTCCAAAAACAAACTCTGGAAATAGACAATGTGATCTTGATCCTAGCATATCCACTTAATTAACGTGTGACCTTCCGCAAGTTAGTTAATTCCTCTGTTAATCAATTTTCTCACAGTTAAAATAAGGCTAGCACTGCTCTTACAAACTGTTACAAGCTTTAAGTTTATCAATATGCATAAAGTGCTTAGAATACTGCCAGACACATTAAAAATTGTTACCAATATTATTTCTATTACTATAATTATTACTACTATTTCTGTTTTGGCCTTGTGATAAAATTTCCTTAAAAGGATGAAAGAAAAAGTGAAACATTTTTGGTGGTGGGTGGCAGAGTTAAAGGTTTATCTAATTTCATCAAGGCAATCAGAAAAGATGTGGGCAGAGAACAAAATTAGTCTTAGAAAGCATCAGCAGCATCTATAAAAAGTATACTGAAACACTAAATTTATACTGTAATTTAGACAAACCTAGAGAAATTTGAGAAGGGTGGTATCTGCAGTTCACAGAAGACTTTTTTTAAAGCACTAAAATATACTTGCAACTGCTCTTCCCAAACTCTCAAATTTAACCCAAAGCTTACTGTGAATTTTACAGGTGAGGCACTCTAGGTTACTGCACTGGACTGCAAAGTTGGTTTGAACCACAAGGTCAGTAGTTCAAGATGATCAGCCATTCTTTGGAGATTGCTGAGTCAGAACCAACTCGGCTGCACTTAATAATAACTACATATGAATATAAGTTTCACTGGTTTTACTCTAGAGTACCTAGCCTAAGACAGTAAGTTTTGACTGTTTCTGAACAAAATAAATGAAACCACATCACAGGCATTCTTTTTATACCTAGTACCTATTGGAGTCCTGGTGTGGCAGTGCAGGATAAACACTGGTCTGCAGTTTAAACCCACCAACTGCTCCTTAGACACCCTTTACAGGGAGGGTCACAATGAGTCAGAACTGACCCGACGGCACTTAACAACATTGAGAATGAACAAAATACAATTATACATAATAGCATTGATGAATATCACAAACATAATACTCGGTAATAGTTGTTACGTGTCATCAAGTTGGTTCCAACTCATAGTGACCCTGTATAGGGTTTCCAAGGAGCAGCTGATCAGTTTGAGCCACCAACCTTGTGGTTCAAGCTGACCTTGTGGTCTAGTGTACTATCTTGCAGCGTCACACCAGAACCCGCAATGTTGTATAGTATTCATTATACTATGTAGTTGTTAGGTACATCAAGTTGGATCCAACTCATAGCGAACCTATGTGCAACACAATAACACTGTCTAGTCCTGTGCCATCCTCAAAATCACTGCTCTAAGTTCACTGTTACAGCCAGTGTGTCAATCCATCTCATTGAGGATATTCCTCTTTTTTGCTGACCCTCTACTCTACCAAGCATGGTGCCTTTCTCTAGGAACTGGTTCCTCCAAGTAACATGCCCACAATATGTGAAACAAAGTCTTGCCATTCTCACTTCTAAGGAGCATCTTGGCCATATCAAGACAAATGTGTTTATTCTTCTGACGTTCTATGGTATATTCAATATTCTTCACCAACATCATAATTCAAAGGTATCAACTAATTCTTCTTCAGTCTTCCTTATTCACTGCCCAGCTTTCTCATGCATATAAGGCAATTCAAAATACCAGGGCTTGGGTCAATATACCTTAGTCCACAAAGTGACATCTTTCCTTTTAACACTTGTTTTGTAGCAAATTTGCCCAATGCAATACATGGTTTGATTTTTTGACTGCTGCTTCTATGGGCATTGATTATGGATCCAAGCAAACTGAAATTCTTGGCAAATTCAATCTTTTATCTGTTTCTAATGATGTTGCTTATTAGTCTAGCAGTAAGGATTCTTATCTTTCTGTTGAGGTTTAATCCATATTGAAGACTCAAATCTTCAATCAGTAAATTTTCCAAGTCTTCTCCTTTTCACTAATGTATTATTTATCTAATTCACTATGAGTAGACATTTGGATTGTTTCTAGTTTTTTGTTGTAATTAGTTGCTGTTGAATCAGCTGTGATTCATGGGTACCATTAGTTACACACCTTGCTCTGTACCAATTTCATGATTGAGGGTACACTGTAGTCCACGATTGTTGTTTGTTGTTGTTAAGTGCCGTCGAGTAGTCCACGATAGTACGGTTATAAACATCCATATACATAACTTCCCACGAACATAAGCTGTTGGATATATATTTATGAGTGATATTCTTGGATAATAGGAAATGTGTATATTCAGCTTTCATAAACTATGATAGTTATCCAAAGTGGCAATACCAATCTGTATACAAGATATCTGATTATACAACTTACTAAACAAAACTTAGGAATGTCTTTTTTATTCACACAGTTTTATCTGCTATGCATCTGAAATTGATTTGGGGGTATGGCATTCAGTAGGAGTCAATGATCGTATTTTTTCATGTTGTTGTTACGTTACATAGAGTCGAGTCCAACTCATGGTGACCCTATGTACAACAGAAACACTAACCAGTCCGACACCATCCTCACAATTATTGCTACACTTGAGCCCATAGCTGCTGCCACTGTGCCAATTCATCTCATTGGGGGTCTTCCTCTTTTTCACTGACCCTCCTCCTTACCAAGCATGTTGTCCTTCTCCAGGGATAGTCCCTCCTGAGAACATGTCTGAAGTATTAGAAATTAAGTCTCATCATCTTGGCTTCTAAGGAGCATTTTGGCTGTACTTCTTCCAACACAGATTTGTTTGTTCTTCTGGCAGTCCATGGTACTTTTAATATTCTTCTAGAACACTGTAACTTAAATGGGTTTGTTCTTCTATGTCTATGTCTTCCTTTCCCATTTTCCAACTTTCATATGCGTATGCTGTTGCTGTTAAATGCCATTGAGTCGGTTCTGACCCATTTGTTATTATTGTTGCTGTTGTTAAGTGCCCATAGTGACCCTGTATAGGGCTTCTGAGGAGCGACTGGTGAGCTTGAACAGCTAACCTTGTGGTTCAAACCGACATTGCTGTCCAGAGCATTAATCCACAGAGCCACATCAGGAATCACGTGCATATGAGACTATGGAAAATACCATGGCTTGGATCAGGTGCTCCTTAGTCCTCACACTGACATCTTTGCTCTTGAATACTTTATAGAGGTCTTGTACATGAGATGTATTGCCTCTTGCAATACATCAAATGATTTTTTGACTGCTGCTTCCAGTTTGCTTGGTAGTTGATCCAAGCAAAGTGAAGCATTTGACAACTTTAATCTTTTCTCCATTTATCATAATGTTATTTATTGGTCCAGTTGTAAGAATTTTTGTTTTCTTGACATTGAGATGCAACCCATTCTGAAGGCTGTGAGCTTTGATTTTCTTCAGTAAGTATTTTTTTTCACACAGATATTCAAAAGAAAACAACATTATTTTCCCTGTTGTTGTTAAGCGCCGTCAAGTCGGTTCCATCCCATAGCGACCCTATATAGGGTTTCCAAGAAGCAGCTGGTGAGCTTGAACCACCGACTTCACAGTTCAAACGGCTTTGCAGTCTAGCGTGTTAGCCCACAGCAACACAACAGGACTCCCATTTTCCTCATAGCCATGTAATATTTTCTTTCTCATAAATCACAACACAGTATATATATATATATATATATATATATATATATATATATAGAATTATTCTTGGGTGTGATCATTTTCTTTTGTTATAGTAACAAATTAGCAAAGCTTAAAGAAACACAAGTTTTCTATCTACAGTTTTGTAAGTAAAACTAGAGATCTTAGTACATTTGTAAGTCAGAAGTCTAGAGTGGGTGGCTTGGCTGGATTTTCTGCTCTAGATTTCACAAAATCAAAGCATTAGCATGCTGAGCTCTTATCAAGAGGCTCTGGGAATAATTCACTTCCAAACTCATTCACTTGTTAGCAGAATCCAGTTGCTTTCAATTGAAGGACTAACTGATGGTTCTGTTTCCTTGCTGGCTGTCAGCCAGGATCTGTCCTTAACGATTAGGGGAATTTATCTTGTCCTTGTACATGGGCCCCTATATCTAAGAACCAGAAGTGGTGAATAAAATATGTCTCACTTGGAATCTTTCTGGCTTCTTCTGCTATATTTTTCTTCTGTTTCCAGCAAGAGAAAGTTCTTTGATTTATGGGTTCATGTGACTAGATTGGGCCCATCCAAGTAACCCAGTTTACTACTTTAAGATCCATATCTGGGGTGAAGTGAGCTCCTTTATATAGTCTTTTGCCTTAGTTATTTGTTAAAACAGCTTGAGAGATTTCCCTGCAAGGCCTGTGGAGTTTACCTTTGCTTTAGTTTCTATCCCAGAAGGTCTATTATTTCTGTCCAGGTTGATTGACATTTCACAGACAAGCTGATCTTGGGGTCTGATCATTTTTGTCTGGCTCTGGGCTGCAACCTTCCCTGTAATTGGTATACACCTGTGAAGGACTGGTAAGTAAATTATGCAAATCAGGTGACTAGAGCCTACTTCGCAAATGACGTATGTGTGGCATACCAAGAGTGGATTGTTCAGTTTGTGGTCCAATGGATAGGGGCTATGACTTGAAATTGAGGAGGAGTTGCATATAAATGCAGCCAACCCCACAGAGATTTTTGAGGCAGAAAAAGCCTGGAGGGGAAGCAATAGAAGCAGAAAGGAGAGAGAGGGCGTGGAAAGAGAGAGAAAAAAAGAGGAGCCAAGGAACCTCCTCAAAAAGCTATACCATGAGCCAAGTACTATAATATCAAAGGCAGACAGAACCATTATTTTGCTTTGCACTCTGAATACTAACTATGTTCTGTTCCATTAGTCTATCCTTGCAACAATGCCATACTGTGTTAATAAGTCTAGAATTACAGAAAGTCTTATTATCTGGTATTCTTATGTCTTATAACTTACAAGAGCACTGTAAGCTGCTCTTGACTATTCTTGGGTCTTTTAATTTCAAAATAAATTCTAATATAACCCATTAATACTCACCCCAAAATAAAAATAAATAAATAAAACCTATCTGGCAATTTGTTGGGAATTGCATTGAATCTGCTTATTGACTGATTTGTATCTGTATGCTGAACAAATAATCCAAGAATCTGGGTAATATGAAGAAAAACATGGCATCAGGATTGGAGGAAGATTCATTAACAACCTGTGGTATTCAGATGACACAACCTTGCTCGTGGGAAGAAAAGAGGACTTGAAATACCATCTGATGAAAATCAACAACTATAGTCTTCAGTATGGATTGCACTTTAATGTAAAGAAAAAGAAATCCTCATAAGTGGACCAATAAGAAGCATCATGATAAATAGAGAAAGGCCTGAAGTTGTCAAAGACTTAATTTTGCTTAGATACACAATCAGCACTCATGCATGTTTCAATCAAGAAATCAAATGACATACTGCATTAGACAAATCTGCTGCCCCTCTTTAAAGTGTTCAAGAGCAATAATATCACTTTGAGTATTCATGTGCACCTGACTCAAGCCATGGCATTTTCAATCATCTCATGTACGTGTGAAAGTTGGACAATGAATAAGGAAGATCATAGAAGAATCATTACATTTGAATTATGATATTAGTACAGATTATTGCAATTACCATGGACTGTCAAAGGAACAAACAAATCTGTACTGCTAGAAGAGGTACAGTCAATATGCTCAGGATGGTGAGATTTCGTTTCTCTATCTTTTAACATGTTGTCAGAAAGGACCAGGCCCTGGAGAACAACACCACATATGGTAAAGTGTTTGCCTCTTGGAATATTTGGGATTAGAATTCAGCACAGAATTTGTATAATCAATGTGCAGACTGAGCAAAAAATTCAAGAACCTGGAGTATATAAAGAAGAAGAAAATGGGTCAGACTGATTGAGGTGAGAAAGGCATCACATAAATGGATTTCTATTCTGAGGAGAAAAAAGAGAGCTTACAACTAAGAATGGAAGGTCACAAAATGTAGACATAAAAGAAGAGTAATGAAGACATGCTCACAAGAGAGAAATCTGATAAAATCTGCTGGAGCACAAATGGGAAGAGGTCAAACATTCAGAGTGGTTGGGTGCCCAACACTCCCAGTAACTGATCAGACAAGTTAAAATAATAACAATAATATGAGTTGAATTACTCACTGTAGAAGGAGGAGGTTACAAATATGGAAAGGAAGCAAATTTAAAAGAACCTTGTGAGGGTTAATACTGAAATTGGAAGTATCAGTAGGCATTAATGATTTAGACAGATTAGGTTTCATTACACTAGACAGGTGACAAACATAAAAACAAATGTAAATGTAGATATATATGCTTATACGTGAGCATATAGAGCCCTGCTGTGAAGCTATAGGATAAGCGCAGGAGAACAAGGTCAGTTTGAATCACAAGGTTGCTCCTAAGAAACCCTATACAGGGTCGCTATGAGTCAGAACCTCAACAACACTTAACAACAATGTGAGTATATGTATTTACATCATCTGTCAGTTAGTTGTACTTGTGAGTTGTTGCGATTCTGGAAGCTATGCCACCAGTATTTTAAATACCAGCAGGGTCACCCATGGTGGACAGGTTTCAGACGAGCTTCCAGACAAAGACAACCTAGGAAGAAGGAGAGATGAACTACTTCCGAATCTTTAGTCACTGGAAACCTTATGAATAGCAGAGAAACACTGTCAGATACAGTGCCGGAAAATGAGCCACTCAAGTTGGAAGGCACTCAAAATAAGACTGGGGAAGAGCTGCCTCCTCAAAGTAGAGTTGACCGTGATGACGCAAATGGAGTAAAGTCCACGGGAGTAACGCCCTCCAGACCTTCATTTGCTGATGGGGCACAACTCAAAATGAATAGAAACAGCTGTAAACATCCATTAATAATCAGAACACAGAATGTATGAAGTATAATTCTAGGAAAATTGGAAGTTGTCAAAAGTGAAATGGAACACATAAACATCAATAGCTTAGGCATTAGTGAGCTTAAATGGACTGGAATTGGCCACTTTGAATCTAACAACTACATGGTTTACTATGCCAGGATGAAGAGGAACAGTGTTGCATTCATAATAAAAAAGAATTATCAAGGTCTTTCATGAGGTACAATGCTGTCTGTGATAGGATAATATCCATGCGCCTACAGGAGTCCTGGTGTGGCGTTGTGGGTTAATGCACCAGACTGCAAAGCCATTTGAACTGCAAGGTCGCCGGTTGAAGCTCACCAGCTACTCCTCGGAAACCCTATACAGGGTGGCTATGGGTCAGAATTGACTCGACTTCACTTAACAACAAAACAGGGAAGACCAATTAATACCACTATTATTCAAATTTATGCATCAACCACTAAAGCCAGTAAGGATGAAATTAGAGAATTCTATCAACTTCTTCAACCTGAAATTGATCAAACATGCAATCAAGATATATTGATAATCAATGGAATGCAAAGGTTGGAAAATGGAATGCAAAGGTTGGAAACAAAGAGGAAGGATCACTAGGTAGAAAATATGGCCTTGGGTGATAGAAATGATGCTGGAGATCACATGATAGAATTCTGCAAAACCAATGATTTGTTCATTTCAAATACCTTTTCTTAAACAGCATAAAAGATGACTATACACATGGACCTCACCAGATGGAATACACAGAAATCAAATTGACTATTTCTGTGGAAAAACTCCATATCATCAGGCAAAACAAGGCCAGGGGCAGATTGTGGAAAAGACCATCAATTGCTCAGACTAAAGTTGAAGAAATGAAAACAAGTCCACGAGAGCCTTATGGACCTTAAATATATGACCCTGAATATAT
>NW_006408739.1:2008336-2013458 GCF_000296735.1 Chrysochloris asiatica
TGTTGGAAGAAGTACAGCCAGAGTGCTCCTTGGAGGCCAGGAGAGACTTCATCGCTCACATTGTCTGGAAGGATAAGTCACTGGAGTGGGATATCATGTTTGGTAAGTTGGAGGGTCAGAGAAAAAGAGGAAGACCCCCAGTGAGATGGACTGGCAAAGTGGCAGCATCAATGGGCTCAAGCGTGGCAACAATTGTGAGGTTAGCCCATAACAGGGCAGTGTTTTGTTTCTTTGTGCATAGGGTCGCTATGAGTTGGTACCAACTTGATGGCAACAATATACATACATTGCAAGTTCTAGCTACTAAAAGACCTGAGAGCTGTAACACTCATGAACATCTAGAATTCAGATTCCGAATTTTTTGTAGGAATGGTTGATTCTATTTCTGGGGAAGGGAAAGTGCAAGCTAAAACTAGAATATCTGTGACACAAAGTATGGAAGAGCTCAAAGAATTACAAAAGGACAAAGACAGCATTCTGACATGACTCCTAAAGGCTGAATCTGGGAGAATGTGACCATTAAAATAAGTAATGACCCATAAAACCCATTGGCATCAAGTCAATGACAACTCATAGGAACCCTATAGGACAGAGCAGAACGACTCCATAAGCACTCCATCGCAATAGTCTTTATGGAAGCTGATTGTTGTATCTTTCTTCTGCAAATATATTATACGTGATTTTAATTCATTAATAATACAAGCATGTATCCATGGTAAAAAAAAAAAATTTAAATCAAATGAGTACATCCCCATAAAATATTTATTAATTACAAATGGAAAAAAGATTAACATACAATGGATAAATCAAGGATAAATACTACCTAATGAAGTGAACAAATTAACTATCACTAGTTAATGAAACAAAATCAAAGTAATGACCCACCTAAAAAGGATATAATGAGAATATAACATCACATCACTAATGTGATATTCTAGGCAAACGAGTTCTGGTAGCGTAATGGTTATGAATCAGGCTGCTAACCTCAGGGTCAGCAGTTCAAAACTACCAATTATTCCACAGGAGAAAGAGGAGGCTTTCTGCTCCCGTAAAGATTTACAGGCTTGGAAACCCTGTGCAGGGTCACTATGAGAAGGAACCGACTTCGTGGTACTTAACAACAACAACAATGGTCCCAACAATTTCATTCATAAATATTCACTTAAAGTAACTGAAAACATGAGTACCTAAAAACACTTGTATAAGAATCATCTTGAAGCTCTATTAATAATAGAAAAAGAAAACTATATACAATCAAAATGCCCTTCAATAGGAGAATGAATTTTTTTAATTATACAATACGCATTTAATGGAATACCTCATTTAAAAAAAAAAAAAAGAAAGAAAAGAACAAAGTACTGACATTCACTATAACATGGATGAATTAAAATAAAGCCAAACACAAAAACAGTATATACTGTAAGATTCCAGTGAAATGAAATTTGAAACTTGGCAAAACTAATTTAGGAGGACAGAATAAAAAGCCTCCCCATCAGCTGAATAAAGAACTTTTGTTGACTCCCTTAATAAATTATTATTCTCACTAATTATAATTTCTATACTAAAATTTCTATCTGTGCTATGCTCTAAAAAATTTAAGATACATATGTTGTTGTGTGTCATGGAGTTGATTCTAACTCACAGCAATCTTGTATAGGGTTTACAAGGAGCATCTAGTAGGTTTGAATTGTTGACCTTTCAGTTAGCAATCCAGTGCTTATTGTACAGTGCCATACCAGAACTCCTAAAGATATGTATGTATGTGATGGTGGTGGTGACTGTGTGCCTTTTAGTTCTGACTCACAGAGACCATGTGTAGGGTTTCCAAGGCTGTGAATCTTTACAAGACCACAGAAAGCCTTCTTCTGCGGAGCAGCTAGTAGATTTGAACTGATGACCTTGCAGTTTGCAGCCCAACTCTATAACACACTATGCTACCATGGCTTCTTGAAGATACACATAGGGAAAAATAAATGCATTCAATAAAGAGTAAGACGTATAAAGGAATTTACATTCTAAAGAGGAAATGGCCTAATGAGGAGGTTAAATAATAAAATATATGAATAACACATACATTATAACATATTTTTGTTGTTAAGTGCCCTTAAGTTGGTTCTGACTCATAGTGACCTGGTAGAGGTTTTCTGAGGAGTGACTGGTAAGTGTAAACCTTAAACTGACCTTTCAGTAGAGTGCTTATCCTACAGCACCACACCCCAAACCAGGCAGTTGCATAATACAACTAAATTTGATACAAACACAAAACAGTAATACAAGAACTATAATAAGGCAGAATACAGTAAGTTACAAATTGTACATTTCAGGGAGTTATGGAAAATGCATGACCTGAGCAAGAGCACCTTCAGTAATGTTAAATGTTATTGTTGTTGTTAGATGTCACCAAGTCAATTCTGACTCATAGTGACTCTATGTACAACAGAAAGAAACACTGGTCCTTTGCCATTCTCATAATTGCTGTTATGTTTCAGCCCACTGTTACAGCCACTGTGTCAACTCAACTTATTAAGGGTTTTCTTCATTTTCACTGATCCTCTACTATACCAAGCATGATGTCCTCCAGGGACTGGTCATTCTTGATAACATGTAAAGTATTTGAGATGAAGTATCCTCATCCTCACTGCTAAAAAGCAATGCGGCTCCTTCTTCTAAAACTTCTTCCAAAACAGATTTGTCTGTTCTTCTAGAAGTCCATGATATATTTCATATTCTTTATCACCATAAACCAAATGCATTCATTCCTTTCTGATCTGCCCTATTCATTGTTCAACTTTTACATGCAAATATTGATGTTGTTGTTAAGTGCTGCCAAATCAGTTCTGACTCATAATGACCCTTTATAGGGATTCCAAGAAGCAGCTGGTGTGTTTGAACCACCAACCTTGTGGTTAGCAGTCTAGTGCTAATGCTCCAGCATCATGAGGCAACTGAAAATACCATGGCTTGGATGAAGGAAACCTTAGTCATCAAAATGACATCTTTGCTCAACACAAAGAGGTCTTGTGCAGCATAATTGCCTAATCCAATACATCCTTTGATTTCTTGACTGTTGCTTCCATGAACATTGACTGTGAATCCAAATAAAATTAAATCCTTGACAACTTCATTCTATTTATCACGATGTTATTTATTGGTACAGTTGTGAAGATTTTTTTCTTTACATTGAAGTACAATTCATACTAAAGACTGTATTCTTTGATCTTCAACTGTAAGTGCTTCGAATCTTCACTTCCAGCAAGCAAGGTTGTATCATCTGCATAATGAAGGTTGCTAATAAGCCTTCCTCCAAGTCTTATGCCACATTCTTCTTTATATAGTTCATCTTCTCATATTATTTCCTCAGCATACAAGCTGAATAAGTACAGTGAATGGATTCAACCCTGATACACACCTTTTATGATTTCAATTCACTCAGTACGTCCTTGTTCTATTCAAATAATTGACTCATGTTCTATGTACAAATTCTTCATGTGCACCATTAAGTTTTCTAGAAAACCTATTCTTTGCAATTTTATCCATACTTACTCATGAGCCACACAGTACATTGTATTTGCAAAGCCAATAAAACACAAGCAAACATTTTCCTGGTATTTTCTGCTTTCAGCCAAAATCCATATGATGTCAGTTATGATATCCCTTGTTCCACATCCTCTTCTGAATCCAGATTTAATTTCTGGCAGCTTCCTGTTGATGTAATATTACAATTGTTTTTGAATTATCTCCAGAAACATTTAATTTATATGATATTAATGATACTGTTTGATCATTTCCACATTCTATTGAATTATCTTTCTTTGGGATGGTCAGAAATATGGAACTTTTCCAATCAGTCAGGAATAGAGTAGATGAGATACACGGACTTGACCAATTTCACTAAGTGAGATAAAAAATATATATATTCTTTTTTGTTTTCTAAATCAACACAAAATATTACAAAATAAGTCAGTTCACAAAAAAATAAGACAATTAAAATACTAGAATACAATGTGAACATTATGAAGTTGAGATTATTAAAATTTTGGTTAAAAAAATCAATACAGAGGATTACAACATGAAAAACATCAAAGATAACTATAAGATTTCTAATTTTATTACTTATCATTTGCAAAGTGATAGGCAGTGTGCAAGCACTTTACATGTATTATCTTATTTAATGTAATTCTTCCATTAATCTTGTGAGACACTGTATGAAGGGCTCTTCTCTTTAGAGATAAGAAAATGAAGTGGACAGAGGTTAACTAATCTTTCAAATAAATCACAGAGCTAGCTGGGATTCAAATCCAGATTTGTACAATTGAAAATGTACCAGAAAGACCTGATTGGTATTCAACCATTTCAGGAGGTAGCAGATAATCAAGAAGCAGTGATAGTGAAGGAACAAGTCCAACCTGTGCTGAAGGCATCAGCAGAAGAAAAAATGAGAAGGCTCCAGGAAGTGGCAAATATCGATATTTGAGATGTTTCAACAAATGAATATAACACTCATTCACCTATGCCAAAAAAATTTGGAAGACAGTTATCTATTTTGTTCTGGTGTACATAGGGTCACTATGAGCTGGAACTAACTCAATGGCACATAATACCAACAATAGCTGAAAAACATATTTTATGGACCAAAACATGATGTCAATGATGAAACTGAACATTTATGTGGGACTGAGAGTGAGGAAGCAGAAACAACGACCAATGAATAGAGCTCAGATCATCTGAATTTAAAGAAACAACATGATTTAAATAAAAAAAAGAAAAGAATGTTTAGTAGACAGTGAGAGATACAAAACTGGGCAGGGTTAAAAACACATGTGAAAATAATTCACATTAAAAAAGATAACTCTTGAAGGAACAAACAAGATGGCAGATCAGGTGGAAGTACAGTGCAGAGTTCTGCAAACAACAACACAGAATACCCAACCAAGCAGGTTCAGGGGATGGTCCCAGAACTCCGAACCACATATAAAGGAATATTTAGAAGGCTTGAAGGCTTACAGCTTGAGAATCTGTGGCAGAACCAAGAAATCCATTGCTTTCTAGTCCGGGACGCTCGGCTGCTCCAGGAGCCGCCATCTTGGGTGAGACCAAGCAGGTGGAAGAATCGGAGCAGCCA
>NW_006408739.1:2013558-2014147 GCF_000296735.1 Chrysochloris asiatica
TTTACTAAAGGTAATACAGAAATGGCTGCAAGCATACATTGACAGAGAACTTCCAGAGGTTCAAGCCGCACTCAGATAAGGACATGGAACGAGATGTATCACTGCTGATGCCTGATCGATCTTGGCTGAAAGAAAACAAGTAAGATGTTTACCTGGATTTATTGACTGGGCAATATTTATATTGACTTCGATTGTGTGGATCATGACAAGCTATGGACAGCATTGTAAACTATGAGAATGCCAGAATACTTAATTGTACTCATGAGGAACCTGTACATAGTACAAAAAGGCAGTTGTTTGAACAGAAAATGCAAATACTGAATACTTTAAAATTAGGAAAGGTGTGCAACAGGTTGTAGTCTTTCACCACACTTATTCAACCTGTATGCTGAGCAAATAATCTGAGAAGCTGAGTTATATGAAGAAAAAATGTGGCATCAGGATTAGAGGAAGACTCATTAACAACCTGTGATAAGCAACTGATACAACCTTGCTTGCTGAAAGTGAAGAGGACTTAAAATACTTACTGATAAAGAACGAAGACCACAGCCTTCCGTATGGATTGCATCTCAATGTAAAGAAAACAAAA
>NW_006408739.1:2023525-2026835 GCF_000296735.1 Chrysochloris asiatica
TTATTATATATGCCTGAGTGGGTTTTTTTGTTTGTGTGTTTTTTTAAAAAAAGCTAAAGTGGATAGAGAGAAATACTATTAACTGATGGTACATGGAGGGGATTATAATCAATGTAATGAAACAAGGTACATGATTTGTTGAAAGTAAAACTGATGATATATGTCCTGTAAACTTTCACTCAATCCACAATAAAACCTTAAATTGAAAAAAGAAAAAAAAAAGATGATTCTTAAGAATGGTCAAATTCCCTAATAAAGAGATATAAAACAGAACTACAAGCCAATACTAAGTTCTAACATATTTCCAATATAATTCCTGAAACGAAAAAATATAGCCGGTACAATATGAGCCTTAATGCTAAAAGGAATCCTCTTACAGACCTGATAGAGTACTAAATTCTACTTTCAGATTTATTTCACTATGGCAAAAATATTATAACTTCTGCAAATACCAGTTATCTTAACATCTGTGGAATAGTAGTATCAGCATACTCTAAATGAAGATGTTGAGTGGTCACTGAATTGAGTCCAACTCATACCTATCTATGTGACAGAGTAAAATTGCCCCATAGGGTTTCTTGGCTGAAATCTTTATGGAAGCACATTTGTTGTTACTGTTGTTAGGCGCCATCGAGTAGGTACCAACTCATAGCAACCTTAGGAACAACAGAATAAAACACTACCCAGTGTAGTCAACCTCAGAATCATTGTTACATTTGAGTCCATTGCTTCTGCCAATGTGTCAATTCATCTTGCTAAAGGTCTTCCTCTTTTTCTCCAACCCTCCACTTCATCAAACATGATATCCTTCTCCAGTGACTGGTCTCTCCTAATAAAGTGCCCGAAGTACGAGAGACAAAATCTGGCCACCCTGGCTTCCAAGGAGTATGATCTGGCTGTGCTTCTTCCAACATAGATCTGTTTGTACTTTGACAGTCAATGGTACTTTCAATATTCTCCTCCAACACCACAACTCAAATGCATCAATTCTTCTATGGTCATCCTTATTCACAGTCCAACTTTTACATGCACATTAGGTTACTGAAAATACCATGGCTTGGGTCAGGTGCACTTAGTCTTCAAACTGACACATAACCAGGTCTTTATCCCACAAAATGGCTAGATGGTTAGCAGTCAAGCACTTAAGTACTGTGCCCTTAGGTTTTAATTATACATAGCAAAGGGCTTTTTAAGGCTCATACAGACTTATCTAAATAAGTAATACTTGCAAAGAAAGACCTACTGAGGGGTAAAAATGACACGAAATTATTCAGCTACAATAAAATTACTGAAGACATAAATTTGCTTATAAGGGTACAGGGATAATAAACACATTTTGTGGTAGGCACTTAAAAGTACTTTCTAAAGCAAAACTGCTATTATCCTGACATTCTCCTAAAGTTGAATAAAAAGATAAAATGGTAAACTCTGTTAGATACGAAGAAAATAATAACCCATTAAATTGGCTGAAAATAAAATTATTTGCTAGCAACGGACTATGATCCAGTCAATCTAATAGGAAAGCCCAGGCACAGACTATGTGTAATTAATCGGATGAGAAGCCTGCTTTTATATCAGTTAGAATAAGATTCTGAATGCCCAATCACCAACATAAACCTCACTGAACCTGCCATTCTTTAGTTTTTCCATTTTATTCTCTGGTACCTATTTCTATTGTCTTTGTTGTTTTTATATTTCAAAACATAAAAGATTATCTCTTGTAAGGTCCACATGAGGCATATACCTCTCACCAAAATTACTTGCTTTTCTTCTGTTACATTCTCTACCAAACTTTCCTATCTCCAAGGAGTCAGTGAAAAGTAGAGAAGAGAGTTTAACCCCAGTAAAAAAAAAAAAAAAAAAATTAAGTCTGTTGAATTTATCGCTGCATCCATCCTTGTATCTTTATATTGTCGTCCGTCAAGCTGTCTGTGAAGTTCCATCAGCACCATTCCTCTGGTGAAAAGTAATCTAAGCTGTCCCTTTTTCTCCATCAGTATTTAATCATATCTTATGAAATTTTATAATCTGATTAAACAAACCAGCTAATATAGCTAATATCCAATAGAGTCAATATAGGTAAATCTTAGCCAATACTCTAATGGTCAATTCAATCAATCAGAAAGTAAGGCAGCATAATTATGCTATAAATATCAACTGAATACTAGGATTTTTAATAAACTAGCATTTTCTTCACTTAAATCATTGTGAATTGCTCTCAGTAACTTAATTTTCTACTATTTGATCCCTGATTATTCACTCCTGTACTGCTTCTCTTACTACCTAATCAGGAATCTCAAATCTTTCCTCTACCAAAAGTGTACTCATAAAAAGCAAAAAGAGACACACAAAAAATTCAATGTCTTATTTAGTTGCTCATCACAAAATAACTCCAACCAAATTAACTTTCTATAATGGAATGATATATCTGAATGATGAGAAGAGGGGAGATGAGTAAACAACCTAAATAATTAGAAGCATATCACTATGAGTGAAAAGAGAAAAAGTATTTTCTCTTGATTAAAAAATAAAAGCAAAACCTTTCTTGAGACCAGTGATCCAAAATACAAAGTTAACTTAACATGCTACAATTTACACCCATCAGATTGGCAAAACTATTTAAAGTCTAATAATAATTGGTCTTACTGAAACCTCATATGTTGCTAAATAGAGTATATTCATATCTTTCATATAATATCCATATTCATGTCCATTCCAAACAAAGGAAATCAAACAGAGTGTAGAAATCATCTATATCATAATGAAAAATAGAACATACATTGGGAGCATTAAGGTTCTGTATGATAAACACCGGATTACAAGGCAGGCAGTTCGAGTCCACCAACCACTCTAGAGGAGAAAGACAGGCTTCTGCTTCCAAAAAGATTCAAACTTCAGAAACCCTATACAGGGTCACAATTAGTCAGAACTGACTTTAGGGCACACAAGAACAATCATATACATAAAGAAAATTCCACAATACTTAGAAACATGGCATTTAATTATTATAAACTGTTTCTTGCTCATTTTACTTTAAAGCAGCATTCCTCAAAATATTAAATTACCTGGATTTTGGATACTGCCTTAATAAAAACCTACTCAGTTATAGCTCCATACATGCACCCTATCAAATTTTTGTCTTTCAGTGAATATTTTGACCAGACTGAAAGCAAATATATTTCATAAAGCAAAGCCTATTTGTTCTTTCACCATTCTTGTTCAATATGTATGCTGAGCAAATAATACGAGAAGCTGGGTACTATGAAGGAAAACGTGGCGTCAGGATTGGAGGAAGACTTATTAACAACCT
>NW_006408739.1:2028045-2055736 GCF_000296735.1 Chrysochloris asiatica
AGGCATCACTGCTTCTCTGGGTAGGGTCCAGCTCTCTGCTCTTCTCCCTTGATGGTCCCAGGGACCTCTGCTCCTAGACTGAAAAGTTAGTCACTCCCCTCCTTGCTACAAAAACCGTCTACCTTTACATTTACAACCCTCACAGTCAGTCCTGATAACAATTATTCACTATTGTATTACAAGAGACCTATCCACATTTCATTTCATCAGCCCCGCCTAGACAGATTAGATACTACTCTAAATACATTCTTATGTGCTGTTAAATTATCTAAGCATATAGGGTTACACTTAATGAAAAATGAAGAAGAGAGGGATTAAAGAAAGGACATTATCCTAAACATAATACACAAAAATTTCTAGAACTGTTTCTGAACCGAAAGGAACTAAGACATCCACCAAGGAACATATCAAGAAATTTCAAAACACTAGTTATAAATAAAAGATTCCAAAGGTTTCCAGAAAATAAATGAATGAACAAATGAACAAACTGACATGCAAACACATACACAGATATATACCAAAGATAAAAAATTAAAAATTGCATTAGAGATGCATGGTTTCAGCTGTTATTCCAGTCCTTACAAGAAAAAGCTAGACAAAAAAACTAGGTAACAAGACAAATTGTCTCCCCCAAACCTGGAAAGTCAGCCACATCCAGAGATATACAGCACCCAAGATTTTCTTACCTAAAGAATAAGCCATAGCAAGTTGTTATTACTGTTAAGTGCTGTCCAGTAAGTTCTGACTCACAGTGACCCCTGTGTAGGGTTTCCGAGCTGCAGCTGGCGAGTGTGAACTGCCAACCTTGTGATTCAAACCAGCATTGTGGCTCAGTGCTTATCCTACGGCGCCACACCAGTCAGGGTACTAGGAGTAAAAAAATTCTACTTCTGGAGGAGAAACAGAAACACTTCTGAAGGCCAAGCCTCTCATTAAAACATTGAAAAGTAATTAGAAGATCAGACAACATCCCCATGCCCACACTCTAACACCAAATTACACAAACCTGCCATAATAAAAAACAAGTGACTTACAGATGAAAGAGCAGAAAGACCAAAAATGAAGGACAGTATAGATGAAAGCCTCAAGGACAAGAAGTGGGGCATCTGAGGAATTTGAAACTTCAGGTGTCTGTAGCTATGTTGTTGTTGTTAACTGTCATCAAGTCAGTTCTGACTCACAGTGACCCTGTATAGAATTTCCAAGGAGCAGCTTGTGAGCTTGAACCACTGACTTTGCCATTCAAACCAACCTTACAGTCCAGCGCATTAACCTGCAGCACCACAACAATAACAAAGCCCAGCTCCTACAGATTAACATAAATCCTCACACTAGAAGCCTATTTATCTCATTACCTATTACTCCATAGAATGTTTCTGGTTTACAAAGCCTGTTAGAAGGCAGTGTAGCGCTGTAGGATAAGCACTGGACTGCAAGATTGGTCTGAACCGCAAGTTTAGCAATTCAAACTTGCCAGTCGCTCCTCGGAAACCCTATACAGGTTTGCTATGAGTCGGAACCGACTCAACAACACTTAACAACAACAACACACACAATCTGAGCAAACAAAGCAATCATTAGAACCAGACTCAGATATGACATGCATTTTGAAACAAGGAAATTTAAAATAATTATGATTAATAAGTTAAAGGCTCTAAAGGGACACTGTGGGTACTGTCAGCAGAGACATGAAATCTATAAAGAAAAAATAAAATGAAATGCTAGAAATCAAACACACCATAATAGAAATATATAATACCTTCAAGAGGCTCATAACACATTAAACCCATGCAAGGAAAGAACATGTGGACTTCAAGATAAGTAACTAGAAATGTTCCAAATGGTAATACAAAAGAAAAAATAATACAAAAGAACTGATTCCAAGAACTATGCGATTATATGAAAGGTGTAATATACATATAATTTGAAACAACAGAGGAAAAAGAGAGCAGGAAGAATAAATATTGAATAAATTATGTCCAAGAATGTTCTAAAATTAATTCCAGATACCAAGCCACAGATGAAAGATCAGAGAACACCAATTAGGACAAATACATTAAATACATAAATTCACATGGACTACACACTCCCAAAAATAGATGGAAACTGCAGAAGCCAGATGAAAAAAAAGGACCTCACTTACAAAGAAACAAGCATAAGAATTTCAACAAACTTCTCTTCAGAAACCACATAAGCAAGAAAGAGTGAGGTAAAAGCTTTACAGTATCAAAGAAAAACACTGCTAACATAGAATTTTAAAGGAGCCCTTGCAGTATTGTGAGTTACATGTTGGGACTGCTAACTACAAGGTGAGCAGTTTAAATCCACCAGCTACTCCACAAAAGAAAGATGAGGCTTTCCTGCTCCTGTGAAGATTTACAGCCCTATATTGGGTCACTGTAAGTCAGAACCAACTTGACAGCACATAGCAGTAGCAATGTAAAATTTTGTATCAGTAAAATTGTCCTTCAAAAATGGACATTTGAAAAATAAAGATATTCTCAAACAAAACCTTAAGGAATTCATTATTATCAAACCTGTCCTGTGAAAATATTAAAAGAAGTTCTTCACAGAAGAAATTAGGTGTACATCAGAAATATGGATCTACATGAAAAGTATCATAAAGCAAATAAGTCACAGTAAAATAAATTATTTCTCTTATTTTTAATCTAAAAGATAAATGGTTTAAATTAGTAATAATATATCAAAGTATTGGATGCTTACAGCAAACGGAAAAATGAAATGAATACCAGCAATATAACAGAGGGTAGAATGGAGAGTTAGGAATAATACTCTTTTAAAAGGCACCTGGAACCATACATGAAAAAGTCAAAAGGTATTTGCCACAAAATCACAGAAACCTTTATTAAACAAAAATATCAAAATGTGAAATTATTGCTTCTCGGAATATCCTCCATTTAGGTTAAATACTTCTGAAACTGTTTTTCTCTATCTAACTCTTTCCTGAAGAATTCTTCACTCTTATTGATTTATATTACATACAAATGGCAGTCTGGGTATCCTTGAGGGCTCAAATTATGTTCCTGTTAAATGTTCTTTAGCTTTGTTGTTGTTGTTAAGTGCTGTCCAGTTGGTTCCAACCCCATAGCAACCATATATAGGGTTTCCGGGAGCAGCTGGTGAGCTTGAACCAATGACCTTGTGGTTCAACTGACTTTGCAGTTCAGTGCATTGATCCACAGTGCCACACCAGGACTCTTTAGGTTTGGGGAACATAAAAGAAGTCTGAAAGGGCAAGATCAAGGCAGGAGGGTAAACGGCATGGTGGTGGCTGTGTGCTACTGGAGTTGGTTCTGATTCATGGCGACCCTGTATAGGGTTTCTGAGGATGTAAATCTTTATGGGAACAAAAGCCTCATTTTTCTCCAAGACTGGTAGATCTGAACTACTGACCTTGCAGTTAGCAGCCCAGTTTGTAATCCACTACACTGCCAGGGTCCTTAGGGTAAATGGGAAAAGGTTTCCTAATTGAGTTCTTGAAAGGCAGCCCTTGTTACCTTCAAAGAATAAGAAGGTACAGTGTTATGAAGAAAAAAATTTTTTCAGCGCAACTCTCCTGGCCTTTTTCTCACTGATGCAGTTTTCAGTTTTCTTAAAATTTCTTCCTAATAAATCCATCTTGTGATCATCTTGTGTCCTTCAACAAAATCTATCAGTGTTACGCCTTTGGAGTCCCCCAAATCAGTCACTATAACCTTCTCAGCTGACCTCTCTGCCTTCAATTTAACCGGCTCAGTAGACCTTAGAAATCACTGTTTAGATTGGACTTTGTCCTCTAGATCATATTGCTAAATCTAACCCCATCCCCGTCCCCAGTTATGATTTGTTCCACAAAATTGTCTTCATTATCTTTGATTTTGCTCTTTGCATTAGCTGATCTTCACAGCACACTTTTGGCACCCATCATGCTGAAAACTATGCTGAGGCCAAGATGTCTGCTTACAATTAAAAATGCCAAGTCGTGTGGGATCCCAAATTCTGTAACTATGGTCTCCTTCCACCAATTTCCGGACTTCGGTCAGTTTCTTCATTTGCCAAGGCTGGCCTCTTCCCTCTCTTGGCTCATTTTTGAGGTCTTCCCACCCTTTTTTAAAATGTTGGATCCATTTAAAAAGTGTTGTTTTATGTGGGGCAATATTCCTGTAAACATGTTACAAAGCTTCAATTATTTGGAAGATGCCCACTTGAATTTTATTAAAAATTTGATATTAGCCTTGCCCTCAAAAAAAAAAATCCCCCCATTGCAAAAAAGTATCGATTTTTTAGCTCTGGTAGTGTAGTGGTTATAAATCGAGCTGCAAACCTCAAAGCGAGCAGTTCTAAATTACCAACTGTTCTGTGAGAGAAAGATGAGGCTTTCTGCTCCCATAAAGATTTACAACCTCGGAAACCCTGGACAGGGTTGCTATAAGACGGAACCACCTCCACGGCACATAACAACAACAAGAACAAGACAAGTATATTACTAAGAGAAATGGTCTCCAGCAATGCACTGATCACACAGACATGTTTAAACACATTTGGTTTGGAAGAAACTCATACATGTATTAACTAGAAATCTAGTAGCAATAGGTTTTGACTTACCCTGGTATAGTGTTATTTGAAAGTGACCTGAAACTATTTTAAGTATATTGCAAAAGTTCTAGAACAACCACTGATAGGTTTTAATAAAAATATATTTAATAAAAAATACATTAAAAATATGCCCTTTGGTTGTTTAAATGATTATATATTCCTGAGTGCATTTTTGTGTATACCCTACCCAAACACCAAAAAAAAAAAACCCAAGAGGGAATGGAAGCAAATACTATTGAATGATACTGCACGGAGGATATTGTAATAATTGCACTGAAATTACCAGTATAAAACCTATGTTCTTCCATGTAAACTACCACTCAATTCACAATTAAAAAAACTTAAAAAATGCATTAAAAAGATTGTCAGATTGGAGTTTTAAAAAGAAAAGAAAAAAAAACAAGTCTCCCTATATGCTTTCTATAGGGTTTCTGAGGAGCAGCTGGTGGGCTTGAACCACTGACCTTGTGATTACCAGTACAGTGCTTATCCTACAGTGCTATACCAGGATTACTTAAATATAAAGACTCAGGTTAAAAGAAAAGTATAATATGCTAACACTAATCAAAACAAAGCTGAAATTCCTATATTAATTTTAGAAAAGATAGATTTTAGAGCAAAGAAGATTATGAAGAATAAAAAGGGCATCACATAATAATAAAAGTATCAGTTCTTCAAGAAGAAATATCTTAAAATGTATATACCTAACAGTAGCGCACCAAAATACATGAGGCAAAATCTGATCGTGCTAAAAGAAGAAATTTTTTAAAACTCTATTATAGTTTGAAACCTGAACAGTTTTCTATTAGTAACTGGTAAGTCAACAAGGCAGAAAATCATTAAGGACAAATATCACCTAAATATCACTATCAATTAATATGTTTTGTGTGATGCTTCAGGATAATGTGTTGGTCTGCAAGGTCAGTTTGTGCTTCAAGGTCGGTGGTTCAAAATCACCAGTTGTTCCCTGGAAACCCTATATGGGGTTGTTGTTGTTGTCATACCGAATCAATGGCACTTAACAAAAACAACTGAAATTTATAAAGTACTCCAACAACAGTAGGATGCATATTCCTCTCAGGCTCACCAGAAACATTCATGAAAACAGACTGCATTCTATCTTAATAGCATACATTTTAATAGCACACATTTAAACCTATCTTTAATAGTACACATTATTAAATGAAAAACATATAAATCATATATTAAGTACATTCTCAGATTTCAATGGGACTAAATTTGAAAATGTTCAAAATGGCAACAAACTTCCAGTATGGGGGCGGAGGAAGCAAAAGGGACTCAGGAAAGTCTCTTCTGAGGAAGCATGGAAAAGCCAGAAAAAAAGCTTTGCCAGGACAATCTTGGAGATTTAAATTCAATATACAGTCAGGGGAAATAGTTTTGTTGGCATACTGCAGAGAAATCTAACAGAGCAAGAAGGCGCACAGAGATTTCTGACTCAATCCCGACTCTGCCTCCTACCCCCAGTCTTCAGATGTCAGAGGGCCGGGCCATAGCCAGTGGCTATGTAGTGAAAACCAACCAGTGACTTATGGAAAAAGGTGTGTTTTTTTCCTTTCCTTCTTTTGCTATTTTTCCTCCAACTCCTGTGCCCCACCATGTTACACTCTCTCTGCCCAGCCCTGGTGTCTTCATGCGGGTGGGAGTACACCCCAAAAGGGTCGGGCTTTGCGCACACAAGGAACAGTTTTCCCATGGCGCAAAGCAGCTGAAAGTCCAGAGGCCAATTCTCTGACTGGTTCTTATGATGTCTGACTGTGGGATTTAACCCAGAAGTTGGCTCTCCTACTTGGACGGGAGCTTTTATTCCTGCTTTATCTAACAGGGTATAGCATGTCTAGCCATATAGCTGAGCCATATTCTCACCCTATAAAACCTGAACGTCAAGAGGCAACAGCAACTACTACATACAAGATTAGTGTGTAAACACAACACCTGTTAAAAACACACAAAAAAATGGAGGAGGACATTGTGGATATGGAGAGACCTAACAGATCATCAGAGAAAAAAAGTGTGAACAATCTTTCTTCCACTCATTTCTCATTCTTTGTCTGTGCACCTCCAGGGTGGTGACTAGAGTGGGTGACTGAGCAAGAATGTGGGATTAGCCTGGAAGCTGGCTCTCCTACTCAGGGAGGAACTTCTATTCCTGCCTTCTCTAACAAAAGACAACAGGTCTGGCCATACAGTCAAGCCTTATTTGCACCCTGTAAAACCTTAACATAAAAGTCTAGAGCCAACACCAACTACTAAATACAAGTTCACTGTGTAAACCCAAAGCACACGAAAGGAAGAAGGAAGCTGTAGATATGGAGAGACCTAACCAATCATCATTTCTCATTCTCTGTGTGTGCACTCCCACGGCAGTGACTAAGAGGGGGTGCCTATATGAGTGGACACACCCACACACACCTAAAAGGTTTCCGCTGTGCATGCACAGCACACTGATCTACTAGCAAAGACTACTGGACTAATTTTTTGTGGGTTTTGTTGTTGTTGCTTGCTTGCTTTTTTAGTTTTTGCTTATACTTTTCGTTCTGTGTTTTGCCTTCTTGGTGCTACTTTTTTCCTTTGGGTGGGAGCTTTCTCTCCCTAGATTTCATAAGAAGAGACAGCAATTGTGGCCATATCCCTCTAATCATGCAGGAGCCAATACCAGCTACTACCCATTACACAGATAGCCAACATCTGCTAAGATTACTCACAGTTGAGTAACAAGACATGTGAAAAGGGAAGCGTATCTCCAGAACACATCCACTAGGAGGTACTCAGTAAGCTTAATAATACAGCAACATACATTCATTTAATCATTAAAAACACATCTAAATATTGAAAATGTCCATAAACAAAAAAGAGTAACTGAGACAAATGAGTTGGAGGTAGGCATAGACTTCACATTAGAAGAAGAATAGACTTTGGATCTGTCTGAAAATGAATTCAGTAAAATGATACTGAGACAAATCCAAATGCTTCATAGACAGGTGGAGGAAAATAAGTAAGAAGTCAAGAAAGTGCTACAGAAGCAACCAAAAAAGATACATACAGCATTTGAAACAATTCCAAACAGGCAAAATGAGGTCCAGATGATTGATAATAAAATATCAGAAATGGACAATACACTGAAAGGGCAAAGGAGCAGAAGTGACAGGATAGAAGCCAGAAGCAGTGAACTGGAAGACAAATCTCTCCATACTGCTAAGATAGAAGAGCAAGCAGAAAAAAAACGATTAAAAAAAAATCTGAAGTGAGTCTAAGATTCATACTGGATAACATGAAGAGGAATAACTTAAGAATTATTGGCATTCCAGAACAGGAAGAATCACAGAAGTCCACAGAAGAGATAATTGAGGACCTTCTGGAAGAAAATTTCCGTAACATCTTGAATAATGAGAATATAAGTTTTCAAGGAGTTGAACAAACGCCAGGAAGGATAGACACCAAAAGAAAATCACCAAGACATATCATAGTCAAGCTCTCCAAAATCAATGATGAGAGAATTCTAACAGCAATCAAGGAGAAAAGGACTGTTAATTACAAAGGCAAACAAATCAGATTAAGCTTTGCTCTCTTAGCAGAAACCATGCAGGCAAGAAGGTAATGGAGAAACATATATAAAAACCCTAAAAGAAAAAAAGAAACTGTCACCCAAGGATCATCTACCCAGCAAAATTGTCAATAAAATATGACGGCGCAATCAAAACATTCTAGAATAAACAGAAGCTAAGAGACTTTGTCAAAGCCACCCCAGCACTTCGAAACATCCTAAAGGCAGTACTTTGAACTAAACCAACATGGACAACCAAATGTTGACACATGTGGCAAACCACCCAGAACACAGTCACAGATAGAAGAGTCCAGAATACAACAAAATTACAACGAATTCGGAGGACCTTGGAGATCAAAGAACAAAATAATGATAATGTTAAAACAAAAAAAGGGGGAAGGGGGAGGTATAGAACGGAGATCCAGGTGGTGAGGAGGTCAGATAGATTACAGGATAAAATGTTGTTGTTAGGTGCCATTGAGTCAGTACGACCCATAGAGACCTTATACACAGCAGAAAGAAACACTGCCCGATCCTGGGCCAACCTCACTACTGTTGCCACGCTTAAGTCCATCGATGCTGCCACTTGGCTAATCCATCTCGTTGTGAGTCTTCCTCTTTTTCTCTGACTCTCCACCTTACCAAACATGATCTCTTTTTCCAGTGGCTGGTCCCTCTTGACAATATGTCCAAAGTATGAGAGAGGAAGTTTGGCCATCCTGGCCACCAAGGCGCACTATGGCTGCAATTCTTCCAAAATGGATCTACTGGTTCTTCTGGCAGTGCTTGGCACTTTCAATTATTCTCCTATAACACCATAACCCAAAAGCATCAATTCTTCTAAGGTCTTTCTTATTCACTGTCCAGCTTTCTCATGCATATGAAGTTACTTAAAATACCATGCTCAGGCACACCTTAGTCCTCAAGTTGACATCTTTGCTCTTTAACACTTTAAAAAGGTCTTGCATAGTAGATTTGCCTAATGCAATATGTCCTCTGATTTCTTGAATGCTGCTTCCTAGAGTGTTGACAGTTGATCCAAGAAAAATGAAGTCCTTGACATCTTCAATCTTTTCTCCATTGATAAGAATGTTGTTTATTGTTCCAGTGGTGAGGAATTTTGTTTACTTTACATTGAGATGTAATCCAAGCCGAAGGCTGTGCTCTTTGATCTTCATCAGTAAATGTTGTTTTGTTTTCAGTCTTTTTTTTTTTTTTTTATGTTTTATTGTTAATTATGTGATAGTTTACATGGGAGAATACTAGCTTTAGATTCAGCCTATCGTATTCCATTTCATTGCCATGGCTACAATCCCCTCCATGCATCATCAACCAACCACAGGGTATACACCACAAGCCTGTCCCCCGGTCATCAGCACACAACCCCTTCTCTCTCTGTGTCTAAAGTCCTCAACTGCTCCATCTCTCCACGTCATCATCTCTGCCTCCATCTCAGATATCACTGATTCTTTGGGTAGGGTTCTGCTCTCTGCTCTTCTCCCTTGATGGTCCCAAGGACCTCCGCTCCTAGACTAAAAAGTTAATCACTCCCCTCCTTGCTACAAAACATCTATCTCTACATTTCCAACACTCACAAGCAGTCCTGATAACAATTATTCATTATTGTATCACAAGAGACCCATCAGCATTTGATTTCATCAGACCCGCCTAGACAGATTGGATACTACTCAGTGGAGATTCTACCTTCCTTCATGCCCTCTGAATCTAGGTTCCCTCTTGAAAGCTTGTAAGTCAGTCACTTCTTGCCTTTGTTGCTCCCCCATTTTGGGTAGCCAATGTCCAAGTTGCAGCCTGATTCGTAACCACTACGTAGCCAATGTCTAAGTTGCCCATCCCTGTCTACTCTGTGTATGGAGGGGGTAGGAATGATCCTTACTGTAAGGTTTTGTTCCCAGCTTTTGAGCTACTGCATCCATAGGTGAAGGTCAAGTTCATTAAATTGTATCAGATTACTCTTTTGTTCCTCTTCTTTCTTTTTCTAGTTGAGTTCTGATCATCTAGTCATTGAAGCCAGGTCAAGTGGGTATTATCTGCAAGTGTGGGTGTTCTTGTGCATATGCCCTCTCTTCTTATCAGCTGGACATTTCACTCTCCACTCTAGTCCTCTGTGGCTATGTCACTGACTCTGGGCCCAAGAGTCCCCAAGTCTTGCAACACTGTTGGCCAAACAGGTCTCCACGCGGGTTTGCAGGAATCTATTGAATATTGTAGGGCTTAGCTTGCAGCTTCATTACTGTTTTTCCCTCACTTCCCCTTATCGGTGATGAGCGTGGTCACCAATCAGAGTGTGTATTCCCATTGAGTCAGTCTTGGAAGGGGGTTTACACTGAGCAGACCCAACCACTTGCCTTGATGTCTTCTGGGCAAGCAACTTGTTTTTGTTCTTGTAGTACAGTAAATGTTTGAAGTCCTCTTCACTTTCGGCAAGCAAGGTTGTATTGTCTGCATATCACAGCTTGTTAATGAGTCTTCCTCCAATCCTGATGCCACATTTTCTTCATAGAACCCAGCTTCTCGAATGATGTGCTCAGCATACAGGCTGAATAATACCGTGAAAGACTACAACTTTTTCACACAACTTTCTTAATTTCAAACCATTCAGTGTTCCCATGTTCTGTTCAAACAACTGCTTCTTGCTCCAGGCACAGATTCCTTATGAGCATAATGAAGTGTTCTGGAATACTCATACTTCGCAATGTTGTCCATAGCTTGTCATGATCCACACAACCAAAGGCCTTTGCGTAGTCAATAAAGCATAGGTAAACATCTTTCTGATATTCTCTGCTTTCAGCTAAGATCCATCAGACATCAGCAATGATATCCTCATTCCTCATCCTCTTCTGAATCCGGCTTGAACCTCTGGAAGTTCTCTGTCAATGTATGATTGTAGACATTTCTGTACTACCTTCAGCAAAACCTTACTCTCATGGGATATCAAAGAGATTGTCCGATGATTTCCGCATTCCATTGGGTCACCTCTCCTTGGAATGGGCACAAATACAGAATGCTTCCAATAAGTTGGCCAGATAGTTGTCTCCCAAATTTCTTGACAGAGATGAGTGAGTGTCTCCTGTGCTGCCTCACTTTCTTGAAAGCTTTCAATTTTATTTCATCAATTTCTGGTGTTCTTTGCCAATTCCTTTAATGGACCTTGGACTTCCTCCTTCAGTATTATTGGCTGTGGATCATATGCTACCTCTTGAAATGGTTGAACATAACCATTTCCTTTTAGTACAGTGACGATGTATATTCCTTCCGTCTTCTCTTGATGCTTTCTGCATCATTCAATAATTTGCCTAATTAATCTTTCAATAATGAAAGTCAAGGCTTAACTTTTTTCTTCAGTTCTCACAGCTTGAGAAATGCTGAGCGTGTGACAAATTGAAGAGGAATGGTGTTGCACTCATTGTCAAAAAAGAACATATCCAGATCAATTATGAGGTACAACACTGTCTGTGATGGGATAATACCCATGCACCTACAGGGAAGCTCAGTTCATACTACGATTATGCAAATGTATGCACTAACCACTAAAGCCAGTGAGGATGAAACAGAAGAATTCTATCAACTTCTTCAATCTGAAATTGATTAAACATGCAATCAAGATGTATTGATCATTACTGGTGATTGGAATGCAAAGGCTGGGAACAAAGAGGAAGGATCAGTGGTTGGAAAACAGGGCTTTGGTGATAGAAATGATGCTGGAGAATACAAGATAGAATTCTGCAAAATCAATGATTTTTTTCATTTCAAATACCTTCTTTAGACAGCATAAGAGACGACTATACACATGGAACTCACCAAAGGGAATACATAAAAATCAAATTGATTACATCTTTGGAAAGAAACAATGGAAAAGCTCTATATCATCAGTGAAAACAAGGCTGGGGCAGACTGTGGAACAGACCATCAATTACTCATATGCAAATTCAAAGTGATGCTGAAGAAAATGAAAACAAGTCCACGAGAGCCAAAATATGACTTTGAATATATCCCACCTGAATTTAGAGATCATCTGTAGAACAGATTTGATACATTAAACACTAAAGACTGAAGACCAGAAGAGTTGTGGGATGACATCAAGAACATCATACAGGAAGATAGCAAAAAGCCATTAAGAAGACAAGAAAGAAGGAAAAGGTCAGAATGGATGTCAGAAGAGACCCTGAAACTTGTTCTCCAGCGTCGACATGCTAAAGCAAATGGAAGAAATGCAGAGGTCCAAGAGCTGAGGAGAAAATTTCAAAGATCAGCTCGAGAAGATAAAGCCAAATATTAGTAGAAAATGTGCAAAGATCTGGAATCAGAAAACCACAAAAGAAGAACAGGATAAAATAGACTGTCTCAAATAGAGGAAAAAGTTACTAAATCATTGAGCAACCTCAAAGAAAAGTAATACTTCGTAGCATACAAGAATATGAAAATCCAAGAAGAATATGGAAACATTGAAAACAAGAAGAAACTGACAAGAAAGAACACTAACAACATAAACTCAGCAGGAAGGCATGCAGAACAAAGGAACCAGCAGTACCACACACAAAAAAACTAACAAAATGACAGCAATTAAGTCATACCTATTGATAATCACACTGAATGTCATTGGATTAAATGCACCAGTTAAGACACAGAGAATGGCAGAATGGATAAGAAAACAGGACCCTGTCAGGGCAAACCCTTTTTCCAAGACTGAGACTCAAGGGGAATACAGGAGTAGGAATGTAGTTTTGTGGGTGACCACATTGGTGTACCGATAAGGGGAAGTGGGGGAAAAACAGCAATGAAGTTGTGAGTTAACTCCTACCACATTCAATAGACTCCTGTAAAACTGGGTTGAGACCTGGTTGGCCAGAAGTATGGCAAGACCTGAAGACTCCTGGGCCCAGGGACAGGGACATGGCCACAAAGGACTAGAGCAGAGAGTGAAGCGTCCAACTGATATGAAGTGAGGGGAGATGCACAAGAACATCCATACTTGCAGACAGTACCATTTGACCTAGCTTCAATTGCTGGATGATCAGAACTGGACTAGAGGAAGCAAGAAGAGGAAAAAAAGAGTAATCTGCTACAATTTGATGAATGTGACCTATTTGAACTATACTTATGGATGTAGGAGCTCAAAAGTAGAAATGAATCTTTACAGGGAGGATCATTTCCACTCCCTCAATACACAAGGGTTGACAGGGATGGGCAACTCAGACACTGACTACCCAAAATGGGAGAGCTACAAAGGCACAAAGTGACTGGCTTACAAGTTTTCAAGAGGGAGCCTAGCTCCAGAGGGGCAAGGGAAGTCAGAATCTTCATTGAGTAGTTACCAACCTGTCTGATGAGGCTGGTGAAAGGAGATAGGGATAAGATTCTTGGGGTTCAGTAGTGAATAACTGCTATCAGGACTGACCGTGAGAGTTGCAAATGTAAAGGTAGACATTTTGTAACAAAAGGAGGGGAGAGGTTGATCTGGCAGTCCAGCAGAGGACCCTGGGACCATCAACGGAGAAGAGCAGACCCTATGCAGAGAAGGAGTGGTGCCAGAGATGGAGGAAGAGACGATGGTGTGGAGAGATGGAGTGGCTGGGGATTCTAGACTCAAGGAGGGAGCTGGGCTATATGCTGATGGCCGGGGGACAGGCTTGCAGAGTGTACATTTTGGTTGTTGTTTGAGCAGTTATATATTCCTGATTGCTTCGGTGTACATAAAAAACAAACAAACAAACCAGAGGGAATGGAAGTAAATGCTGTTGAATGATGATGCATGGAGGGGATTGTAATCATTGCAATGAAATGAAATACAATAGGATGAATGTAAAGCTGATGTTCTCCCATGTAAACACATAACTCAATTCACAATAAAAACTTAAAAACAAAAACAGGGCACTTCAATATGCTGCTTCCAAGAGACACACCTTACACACAAAGACAAAAACAGATTAAAAGTTTAAAGGATGGAAAAAAATATACCAGGTCTACAAAGGCAAGAAGTGACTGCTTACAGGTTCTTCAAGAGAGAACCTAGATCCAGAGGGCATGGAGGAATGTAAAGGTAGACGTTTTGTAACAAGGAGGGGAGTGATTAACTTTGCAGTCTAGGAGCAGAGGTCCCTGGGACCATCAAGGGAGAAGAGCGGAAAGCAGGACCCGACCCAGAGAAGCAGTAACGCCAGAGATGGCGGCAGAGATGATGATGTGGAGAGATGGAGCAGCTGAGGACTTCAGACCCAGAGAGGTAAAGGGGCTGTGTGCTGACGACCAGGGTGGGGGCAGGCTTGCAGGGTATAACCTTTGGTTGTTTGATGATGCATAGAGGAGATTGTAACCATGGCAATGAAATGATATACGATAGGATAAATATAAAACTAATGTTCTACCATGTAAACTATCATATAATTCGCAATAAAACATTTAAAAACATATATATACATATAATGTTTAAATCACAATAAAAAATGAGTAGGAGGAGCAACACTAATCTCTGATAAAATAAACTTTAAGATAAAACCCAACATAAGAGATGAAGTTGGACAATCTCATGATTAAAGGGTCAATTGAACAAGATGACACAATCGAACAAGATGACACATCTTTCCCAGTGAAAGAGCCCCAAGATATATAAAGCAAACCCTATGAGAATTATAGAAAGAAATAGAAAAATCTACAATAATAGTGGGAGATTTTAATACACCACTTTCGAAAATGGATAGAAGAACCAGAAAGAAACTTGACAAAGATACAGAGGAACTAAACAACACAATCAATCAACTTGTCCTCACAGATGTATACAGAGCACTCAACCCATCAACAGCACAATACACATTCTTTCCCAGTGTGCATGGAACATTCTACAGAACAGACCATGTGTCAGGCCACAAAACAAGCCTCCATAAATTTGCAAATGTCAAAATATTGCAAAGCCTCTTCTCAAAATACAATGCTATGAAATTAGAAATCAACAATAGGAAGACCAAGAAAATAAAGTCAAATACATGGAAACTGAATAACACCCTGCTTAGAAGCTACTGGGTAGCTACAGAAATAAAATGTGAACTCACAAAGTTCTTAGAAACAAACGAGAATGAAAACACAACATACCAAAATCATTGGGACATGTCAAGAGCAGAGCTGAGAGGACAATTTATTACAATAAATGCACACATCCAAAAAGAAGAACGAACCCAAATGAACACATTAACAGCATCTCCAATAGTTACAAACAGACCAACAAAGCGAGCCTTCAATCACCAGAAGAAAAGAAATAATAAACTTTAGAGCAGAAATAAACGAGATAGAAAACACAAAAACTATAGAAAGAATCATGAGGACATAAAGCTGGTTCTTCAAAAAGATTAATAAAATTGACAAACCATTGGCAAACCTAATCAAAGAAAAGAGGGAGACGACAAAAATAACGCACATAAGAAATCATATGGACGATGTCACAACAGAACCAAAGGAAATAAAAAGGATAGTTAACAGAATACATGAAGAGCTGTACTCCAACAAATTTGAAAATTTAGAAGACATGGATACTTTTTTAGGAAAACACAACCTACTGAAACTTACATAGAGGGAAGCAGAAAATTTGAACAGACCCATAACAAAATATTGATCAAGTCATCAAAAAACTCTCAACCAAAAAAAGCTCAGGTCCAGATGGCTTCACTGGTGAGTTTTACCAAACATTCAGGGAAGAGTTGTTACCAATTATACTCAAATTATTCCAGAATATAGAAAAGAATGGAAAACGTCCTAATACGTTCTATGAAGCAAGCATAACCCTTATACCAAAAGCAGGGAAGAACATCACTAAGAAAGAAAATTATAGACCAATTTCCCTCATGAACAAAGATGCAAAAATTCTCAACAAAATCCTAACCAAAAGAATTCAACAACACATCAAAAAAACAATACATCATGACCAAGTGGGATTCATATCAGGGATGCAAGAATGGTTCAATGTTAGAAAAACAATCACTGTGATCACCATATAAATTTTAAAAAGGTAAAGAACCATATAATCATATCAACTGATGCAGAAAAGGCATTTGACAAAATCCAACATCCATTCCTGATAAAAACACTCAACAAAATAGGAATTGAAGGGAACTTCCTCAGCATTTTTAAGAGCATATATACAAAACCAACAGCCACCATGACTCTCAATGGAGAGAAACTGAAAGCCTTCCCTTTGGGAACAGGAACCACACAAGGATGCACTTTGTCACCACTCCTATTCAATACTGTGTTGGAAGTCTTAGCCAGAGCTATAAAGGCAGGATAGGGAAATTAAAGGCATCCAAATTGGCAAAGAGGAAGTAAAGTTCTCTCTGTTTGCATGCAATATGATCCTATACATAGAAAACCCCAAACACTCAGCCAAAAATTACTGGACCTAACTGGAAGATTCAGCAAAGTGGCAGGGTACAAGATCGACATACAAAAATCAGTTTGGATTCCTCTATAGTAACAATGACAGCACTGAAAAGGGCATTAGGATAGAAATACCATTTACAACAGCCACCCAAAGGTTGAAATATCTAGGAATAAATGTAACTAAAGAAAAAAAGAACTTATACAAAGAAAACTACAAAACACTATTACAAGAAACCAAAATAAACTTACAAAAACAGAAGAATATACCATGCTCCTGGATAGGAAGACTTAAAATTGTGAAAATGTCAATACTGCCCAAAGCAATCTACACATACAATGCAATGCCAATCCAGATTCCAATGACATGCTTCAAAGAGATGGAAAAATAATTACAAACTTTATATGGAAAGGAAAGAGTCCCAGGATAAGCAAAGCACTGCTTAAGAAGAAGAAAAAAGTTGGGAGCCTCTCACTCCCTTTTTTCAAAATTTACTACACAGCAACAGGGATCTAAACAGCCTGTTACTGGTACAATGAAAGACACATAGATCAATGGAACAGAATTGAGAATCCAGAAAATAAACCATCCACATACAGCCAATTGATCTTTGGCAAAGGGTCTAACTAAGTTGCATGGGGAGGAGATAGTCTCTTCAACAGATGGTGCTGGAAGAACTGGAAATTGATATGCAAAAGACTGAAACAAGACCTTTACCTCAGGCCATATACAAAAACAAACTCAGCATGGATTAAAGGTTTAAATGTGAATCTTAGATTTATAAAGATCATCAATGAAAAAACAGGAACAAGGTCCTGGTGTGGTGCTGTGGGTTAATGTGCCAGACTGCAAAGCCATTTGAACTGCAAGGTCGGCAGTTCAAGTTCACCAGCTGCTCCTTGGAAACCCTATGCAGGGTCACTATGGGTCGGAACCAACTCAAGGGCACTTAACACCAACAACACTACAGGGCATTCATAGGCTACCAAACACTGCAAAAACTGCACACACACACACACACACACAAAAAAAAAAAAAAATGATTGGGACATACTAAAAATTAAAAGCTTATGTGCATCAAAAAACTTCACCAGAAGAGTAAAAATGGAACCCACAGAATGGGAAAAAGTCTTTTACAATGACATATCAGACAAGGGACTATTTCCAAATTATATAGGAAACCACAACACCTCTACAAGAAAAAGACAACTAACCCAATTTTAAACTGGGCACAGGACACGAACAAGACATCTCACCAAGGAAGACATTCAAGCAGCCAACAAACATATGAAGAAATGTTCACGATCATTAGCCATTAGAGAGATGCAAATCAAAACAACAATGAGATATCATCTCACACCAGCAATGACAGGGAAGTTAAAAAATGCAGAGGGCAATAAATGCTGGCGAGGATGTGGAGAGACTGGGACACTCTAACATTGCTGGTGGGATTGCAAAATTATCCAACCACTCTGGAAAACAGTATGATGCTTCCTCAAAAAGCTGGAAATAGAAATATTTTATGATCCAGCCATTCCTATACTTGGTCTATATCCACAAGAAAATACGAGCCATAACATGAGTAGATATATGCACATCAGTGTTCACAGCAGCACTAATCACAACAGCAAATATATGGAGACAGCCTAAGTGTCCATCAGTGAAAGAATAGATAAACAAACTGTGGTATATACACACAATGGAATATTATGCTACCTTGAAGAATAACAAGGAAGCTGTAAGCCACCACATGTCTTTATGCTGAGTGAAATGAGTCAGTCACTCAAGGAGAAATATTGCATAAGACCATAATTGTAAAAGCTTAAGAAAAGATATCCATAATAAAAGGAAGAAAAAGGGGAAAAGGAAGAATTCTTTGTTGGTTATGGGGGGAGGTGGTTTATGGAAGAGATGGTAGAGCACAGGGTTGGGGATACATACATCACAGTTTGGGTGCTGGGGTGGGCAATACACAAAAAGGGGGCGGGGGACAGAATAACAAGGTAGATAGGAGAACACAGGCAGGCCTGCATGAGCCAAATGGGACAGAGGTAAATAGTGACGAATGCTCAACCTTGGAACAAAAGGGCTCTGTGATACAAGGGTTGAGGCATAGTGTGAATGGGTAAAAGAGGGGAAATAACGTTAAGATGCTTGACTGTCTTATGAATATTTGTTCCCCTTGCCTACTATTGTAAAACAGACACTTGAGTGGGATAGAAAGGAATATCGTGAAACATGATTAAAGAAAACGTGTAAGCCCACCTTCAGCCTATTACTGATTGGAATACCTCAAAGGGGTGCTGGAACTTGCCACTGCAAGAGGCTTCTTGCAGAGGCTTTGCAGGGTATAAGACCTTAGGTGGAATCCTGATCCCCATTCAGAACCTTCTGAGACTGGAAATTCCCACTTGAAAAGACAAGCAGACCAGCCTGGAGCAGCTGGTAGAACAGAAGATACTTCTTGAAAGAAAGACCAGTAGGGAAAAACAAAAACAAAAACAGCAGTCTGATTGGCTGCTACAAGAACAAGCAAGTTGTTCACCAGGGAGCCATCAAGGCAAGTAATCAAGTCCCTTCAGGACAAACCACCGCCCAAGACTGAAACTCAAAGGGAATACACAAGCAGGCATGTAAGCTTGCTGGTGACCATGTTGGTCTTCTGGTGAGACGGAGTCGGGGAAAAGCAGCAATGAAAAGGTGGGCTGAGTCCAACCAAGTTACATAGACTCCCATCGACCTGGAGCATGGTGAGAGCTGGTTAGCCTGAAGTACAGTGAGACCTGGTGATCCCTGAGGCCATGGATATGGACATGTCCACGGAGGGCTAGAGCTGAAAGTGAACCGTCCAGTTGATATGAAGTGAAGGGATATGCACAAGGGTGCCCAAACTTGCAAACAGTGCCCACTGGACCTAGCTTCAATGGCTGGATGTTCAGAAGCCAACTAGAAGAAGGAAAAGGGGGGATTTTTTTTTTTTTAACAGAAAACAAGTGTAAATCGCTATAATCTAATGAACTTGACCTATACTTATGGATGTAGTAGTTTAAAATACAAACCCAAGAGGGAAAGACTCTTGGCAGCAAGGATCATTCCCATCCCCTCTACACACAAGGTTGATAGGGATGGGCAACTTAGCACTGGCTACCTAAAATGGGGGGCATGTAAAGGCATAAAGTGACTGGCTTAAAGTTTTCAAGAGGGAGTTTAGATTCAGAGTATGCAGGGGAAGGTAGAATCCCCACTGAGTGGTTTTCATACTGTCTAGACAGGTCTGGGGACAAGACTCTCATGATTCAATAGTGAGCAATTGTTATCATAACTAATTGTGAATGTTACAACTGTAAAGGTAGAAGTTTTGTAACAAAAAGGGGTGAGTGGTCGATCTTTTCACAGCCCTGGAGCAGAGGACCCTGGGACCATCAAGGAAGAAGAGTGGGAGTGGAGTGTGAGACCCTAGTCAGAGAAGCAGTGACACCAGAGATGGAGGCAGAGATGATGACATGGAGAGACAGATCAGCTGAGGACTCTAGACTCATGGAGGGAGAGGGGATGTGTGCTGGCGGCCAGGGGCATGATGTGTTCTCTGGCTGTTTGAATGATTGTGTATTCCTGAGTGCTTTGGTGCACATCAAAAAAAAAAAAAAAAAAAAAAGAAGCAGAGGGAATAGAATACTGTTGAAAGATGAAGCATGCAGGGAATTGTAATCATTGCAATGGAACAAATTGCTGTAAACTTTCACTCAATTCACAATAAAAACGTAAAAAAAAAAAAAAAATTGGCAACACTGCACCTGCTCATTTTTCCAGGGTAACAAGAACTGTCCATCAAGAATTTCAGTAGAAAATTTTACCCCATCCACCTTACAGTTCTGATTTTGCGCCTTTAGACTTCTTTTTGTTCCTAAAACTCAAAGAGCGTTTAAAAGGAACATGATTTGAATCCCTCAAGGATGCTAAAATTGTCATTTTGACACAGTGTAAATCAAAGAGCACAGAATTCTTCGGAAGGATTATTGTTATTGTTGTTAAGTGCTATTGAGTCAGTTTCAACTCATAACGATCCTGCATAGGGTTTTCAAGGAGTAGCTGGTTGGTCAGAACCACCGACCTTGTTGTTAACAGCCAATTGCTGAAGGAAGGGTTAGACAGATGGTAAAACTGCCTTCAGAAGGTCTACGTGGAGGATACATTGAAACACAAAACCCTCACATTTTTGTTTAATAAAGGTTTCTATGATTTTGTTGCAATACTTTTTTACTTACTCTTGTACTCTGATTCTATGACATTCTGCAAAAAGCAAAACTATAGCAGCAGTAAAAAAAAAATCAGTAAATGTCAGGGATTTGGGAGAGGGAGTCAGGAATGAATATATTAAGTACAGAAAATTTTTAGGGCATTGAAACTCATTTGTACAATACTAT
Organism: Chrysochloris asiatica; assembly: GCF_000296735.1. Taxonomy (NCBI): domain Eukaryota; kingdom Metazoa; phylum Chordata; class Mammalia; order Afrosoricida; family Chrysochloridae; genus Chrysochloris; species Chrysochloris asiatica. The sequence continues at coordinate 2,049,017 of NW_006408739.1, forward strand.
AATGATGAGCATATGAACATATATTTGTCAAAATCCACAAAACTGTAAAACACAAAAAGTGAGTTCTAATGGAAGCTGTGGAATTCAGTAATTAATAATGTTTCAATATTAATTCATCAATTTTGAAAAATAACAAAACTAATGTGAGATGCTAAAAACAAGATGTATTTTGTGTGGGAGAGAAAAGGATATAAAAGAAGTCTGTAATCTCTGCTCAATTTGTGTGTAAAGCTAAAACTGTTCTAAAAAACTAAAATTAATTCATATTCACACAAAAGCCTGTGTACAGATGTTTATCGTAGCTTTATTCATAATCTTGTTTCTATACAAAGTTGCTGTGATTTGGAAACAACTCAATGGCACTTACCAACAACAACTCTTTAACAGATAATTCTTGAATTTTATCTAGGTTTTCCATGGATCTAAGAAGGAGGAGTCATCTATTGTCAGTGATTATTTCTGCATCTTATCTAGACACAGAAATATAAGTGTAATTACTCGAATGATAATTTAAAAGGCAATCATACTAAAAAATATGTAGTATTAACAGTGTATATGATTCAACTGAAGTGAGGACAATATGAACATCTATTACTAAATTACAGACACACAGCAATGTTAACTAGATAATTAATAGCTGCTTCAACGGTGTTTGCAAAATGTAACTCAATTTTAGAGGTTATTAACATGTGTTTAACAGATATTTGATAATACATTTAAGTAGTAAATAATATATGCCTTAATCACCTTTAAAGATCTCTATATTTTTCAAGTGCAACCAAAGCAAGGTAAAATTTTATGTGAACTTAAATAGTCCTAGAACAGATGGTCTAAAATTATTAGTGAAATTGACAAAAGTTAACCAATTGAGAAATGATCGATTATGTCTAGCCAGATTGATCAGACAGACATTTTCTTAAGAGTTCTTAATTTTAAAAAGATTGAGTAATGTATCTACTGAGACACTGCCTTTTTTAAAAATTTATTTCAAGCAGGATAGAGAAGAAATTCCTTCATTAATTAAAAATATCAAACAAAACACTTTCAAGAAAAAAGTCACCATAAGTAAGCGCCACTGTAAATTTAACCTGAAATAGATAAGCAAATCTTGTTATTCATAGGAGATTAACAAATTTCGAATTCAGAAGGTTTTATACATACTGTTTGATATCTATGTACATAAGAACCAAATAGGTTAGCATGAATTACGAAAATATTTAAGAAAGGAATCCACAAACATCATATGACAATCAAAGTTCTGATTAGATGCATTACCCAAAGAATTAACTCTAAATACACTGACATTCCACATAAAGTCATATTTTTTACCACTGAACTTTCTCCTATAACATCAATCAAGCAGGTAAGATAATATCTGATCTTTATCCTATCATGCTACTAGATATTGTATTTAAAAATTGTCACACATCATACCAACAAAGCTTACTTACAATGCATTTAAAAATTTAAAATGTCAATTTTCTTTCAATTTGAACATTTGTAATGAATAAAATTCTACCCAATGCAGATCCTTGATCCCAGAGAGAAAACATAAGAACAATTATTCCTTTTATAAAATTGACACTTATTTCCACTATTAAGGAGCCATTGTGGGGCTTGTGGGACATGCGATAGGCTGTTCATCTCAAGCAAACATCTTTCCTGCATTCTCTACTTTTTGCCAAGATCCATCTGGTGTCAGCAATAATATCCCTCATTCCACATTCTTGTATGAATCCAGCCTGAAATTCTGACAGTTCCCTGTCAATGTACTGTTGCAGCCAATTTTTAATTATCTTTATCAAAAATTTACTTACATATGATATTAATGATATTACCTGATGATTCTACATTCTGGTGGGTCACCTCTCTTTGGAATGGGCACAAATGTTGGTCTCTTCCAGTCAGTTAGCCAGATAGTTGTTTTCCAAATTTCTTTGATGAGTGAGTGACTCCAGTTGCTACAGCAAGTATCATTGACACTTGATCATATCTCTTGAAATGTTTGAACATCGGCGATTTCTTTTTGGTACAGTAAATCTGTATATTCCTTCCATCTTCTTTTGGTGCTTTCTGCATCATTCAATATTTTGCCCATAGAATCCTTCAATATTGCAAGTTGAGGCTTGAGGGGTTTTTTCCCTTTCTTTCAGCCTGAGAAATACTGGGCACATTCTTCCCTTTTGGCTTTTAAATCCAAGTCTTTGCACAATCCATTATAGTATCTTACTTTGGGTTCTCAAGCCAACCACTGAGATTTTCTTTTTAACTGTTTTACTTGCTCATTTCTTCAATTTGCTTCAGCATGTCTACACTAGAGAGCAGGTTTCAGAGCCTCTACTGACATCCATTTTGGTCTTTTCCTTCTTTCTTGTCTTCTTAATGACTTTTGCTTTCTTCCTATATGATGTTCTTGATGTCATCCCACAACTCTTTTGGTCTTGGGTCATTAGTATCTAAGGCATCAAATCCGTTCTTGAGATGATCTCTATATTCAGGTTGAATATATTCAAAGTCATTTTTTTAAAGCATTTATATGTGCACTGAATGATAGTTTACATTGGAGAACATCAGTTTTGCACTCATCCTGTCATATTTCATATCAGTGCAATGATTATAATCCCCTCCATGAATCACCATTCAACAGTATTTACTTCTATTCCCTTTGGGGTTTTTGTTTTGTTTTTTTAGGTACACAAGAATACTCAGGAATATATGATCATTTAAACTACCCAAGGGTACATTCTGCAAGCCTGCCTCCTGGCCACCAACTCACAGTCTTTCTCTTTCCATGATTTTAAAATCCCCAGCTGCTCTATCTCTCAATGTCATCATCTTTCCTTCATCTTTGGTGTCCCTGAATCTTTGGATAGGTCCCACATTCAGCTCATGCTCTTCTCCCTTTGAAGGTAATTTTTACTTTACTGGGCTGGTTTTAATTTGCATTAGCTTTAGTCTGAATTTGCATATGAGCAATTGATGATCTGTTCCAGTCTGCCCTGGCCTTGTTTTGGCTGATGATACATTGTTTTTCCACCACCTCCACCCACAGATGGAGTCAATTTGATTTCTGTGTATTCCATCTGGTAAGGTCCATACTTATACTCATATTTTAGGCTGTTAAAAAAGGTATTTGCAAAGATATCACTAGTCTTGCAAAATTCTTTCATGCAATCTCCAGCTTTGTTTCTATCACCAAGGATATTTTTTCCAACTACAAATCCTTCGAATTTGTTTTAAAACTTTGCATTCCAATCACCAGTAGTTATCAATATATCTTGACTGCATGTTTGATCAATTTCAGACTGAAGAAATTGGTTGTTGCTGTTGTTGTTAAGTGCTGTTGAGTTTATGGCAACGCATAATGAGGCTTCCATGAAGTGCTGGTGAGCCTGAACTGTCGACCTTGCGGCTCCAACAAATTTTGCAGTCAAACACATTAATTCACAGTTTCACACCAGGACTCTGAAGAAATTTGTAGGATTTTCCAATGTGATCATAACTAGCTTTAGTGGCTGGTGCATAAACTTGAAAAATAGTGGTAATTAACTGGTATTCCATGTAGACGTATGAGCATTATCCTATCACAACATTACACTTCAAGACAAATCTTAAAATGTTCTTTACGATGATGGATGTGGTGCTACTTGTCTTCAATTTGTCTTTCCCAGCATAGTAAACCATATGATTATCATATTCAAAATGGCCAATACCAGTCCATTTCAGCTCACCAATACCTAGGATTTTGATATTTATGCATTCCAACTCATTTTTGACAACCTCCAATTTTCCCAGATTCATACTTCGTACATTCCATGTTCCGATTATTAATGTATGTTTTCAGCTGTTTCTCCTCATTTTGAGTTGTGCCCTATCAGCAAACGAAGGTCCCGAAAGCTTTACTCCATTCGGGTCATCACGATCAACTCTACTTTGAGGAATAACTCTTCCCCAAACATATTTTAAGAGCCTTCCAACATTAGGGGCTCATCTTCCAGTACTATATCTGAAAATATTCTGGTGATTTTCATGTTTGAATATTCTGGTGCTATCTGACAGTTTCTCTGCTATTCATAAGGTTTTCAGTGACTAAATATTTGGAAGTAGTTCATCCTTCCTTTTTTCCTAGTTTGTTTTCGTCTGGAAGCTCATCTAAACCTATCCACCATGGGCGACCCTGCTGGTATTTAAAATACCGGTGGCATAGCTTTCCGAATCACAGCAACTCACAAGCAACCACAGTACAACAAACTGGTTCAAGTCGGAATCAGAAGAGACCATGGAACAAGGGATATCATTGCTGATGTACGATGGATCGCGGCTGAAAGCAGAGAATATCAGAAAGATGTTTACCTATGCTTTATTGGCTATGCAAGAGCGTTTGACTGTATAAATCACGAAAAACTATGGACAACATGGAGAAGTATGAGTATTCCGGAACGCTTCATTGCGCTCATGAGGAATCTGTACCTGGACCAAGAGGCAGTTTTTCAAACAGAACATGGGAATACTGAATTGTTTGAAATTAAGAAAGGTGTGCGATAAGGTTGTACTATTTTACCATATTATTCAACCTGTATGCTGAGCAAATTATTCGAGAAGCTGAGTTCTATGAAGAAAAACGGCAACATGATTGGAGGAAGACTCATTAACAACCTGCCATATGCAGATGATACAACCTTGTTTTCTGAAAGTAAAGAGGACTTAAAACATTTACTGATGAAGATCAAAGAGCACAGCCTTCGGTATGGAATACATCTCAATGTAAAGAAAACAAAAATCCTCATCACTGGATCAATAAACAACATTCTTATCAAAGGAGAAAAGATTGACGTTATCAAGGACTTCATTCTTCTTGGATAAACTATCAACACTCACAGAAGCAGCAGTCAAGAAATCAAACGACGTATTTATTGCATTAGGCAAATCTGCTCCACAAGACCTTTTTGAAGTGTTGAACACCAAAGATGTCAACTTGAGCACTAAGATACTCCTGACCCAAGCCATGGTATTTTCAATAACCTCATATGCATGTGAAAGCTGGACAGTAAATAAGGAAGACCACACAAGAACTGACACTTTTGAGTTATGGTGATGGAGGAGAATATTGAAAGTGCCATGGGCTGCCAAAAGAACCAATAGATCCATTTTATGAAGCCGGAGTGCTCCTTGGAGGTTAATATGGTCAAACTTCATCTCTCATACTTTGGACATATTGTCAGGAGGGAGCAGTCACTGGAAAAGGATATCATGTTGGGTAGGGTGGAGGGTCAGAGGAAAACTCCCAACGAGATGGACTGGCCAAGTGGCAGCATTGATGGATTCAAGCGTGGCAAGAGTAGTGAGGTTGGATCAAGATCGGGCAGTGTTTCGTTCTGCTGTGCATAAGGACATTATGAGTTGGTACCGTCTCAATGGCACCTAACAACAACAACATCTGACAGTATTACAGTGCTATTCATAAGGTTTTCAGTGGCTAGTATTCAGAAGTAGTTTGCCTTCTTCGTCCCTATGAAATGTAAATCTAAGAAGTATGCAAGTAATATTAAAATGTATCTTTTTTTATTTTGGTAGAAATACAAAAACATTCCTTTTTCATCTTTAATATTTGCCATTACATAAATCAAATAACATAACCATAAGTTAAACTTTATCACCAAAAGCATTTAAGAGGAATTTAAATAAATAAGTTTGAATTGAATGAAATTAAAATGGAATTGAACTTAATAACTTCTAAAGTTCACTCCAAACTTCAGATTTTATGTAGATCCAATTAACTGCTATAACACTAAATTTTTTAACACCAAAAAAAACCCTAGGAGAACAAACAAGATGGCAGATCGCGTGGAAGTGCAGTAAGGAACTCCATCAACAATAACGCAGAATACAGGACCAAGCAGGCTCATGGGATGGTCCCAAAACACTAAACCACATAAAAAGGAATATTTAGAAGATCAGAAGGCTTATACCTAGGGGAATTTGTAGCAGAAGCAAGAAACCCATTGCTTTCTTATTCAAGATGCTCAGCTACTCCAGGAGCCACCATCTTGCGTGTGACCAAGCAGAGGAAAGATGAGAGGAGCCATGGATGCCTGACAGAACCGCAGAGATAAAGGTGTGGACATTCTTTTCTTTTGGTATCTGTTCATTGGTGCCTTGCTGTCTACGCACTTCCATTATAGTGACGATAAGGGTGCCTGAGCTAGTGGACTCACCATCCCCACCCTCGGAGGGTTCTACTACGAATGCACACAGATCTTCTCAAAATTTAAAGAGACAGTTTCCACTTAAAACCAAATGGCCACAGCCGGACCTGGACTGTGGATAATTAGAAAAAAAGGCCTGAAAGGGGATTGTGAAGTGGGACAGGCAGACAAAAAAGGAAACAGACCGAAAATTAAAACCTAAGTGACATCAAAACAACCAACAGTTGCATCTTGAAATTTCTCAAGAAGAAGAGTGAAAGGGGAAGACCATTTCCTATCACATCTACCGAGAGGCAATCAGAAAGCGTAAGAAATACCAAAATACACACCCATTTAAGTATTAAGGCCACAGATAACCCCTAAATACGCCCAAAAAACAGAAGCAGATGACCATATCTGCATATGTCCAGAAACGAGATAAAGTGACTGAGGCAAATGAGCTGGAAGAAGACCTACACTCCATACTGGAAGATGGGCAGGCTTTGGAAATGCCTGAAAAGGAGTTCAGAAAAAT
>NW_006408739.1:2065822-2083027 GCF_000296735.1 Chrysochloris asiatica
CCCAAAAAACAGAAACAGATGACCATATTAACACATGTCCAAAAACAAGATAAAGTGACTGAGGCAAACGAACTGGAAGTAGACCTACATTCCATAATGGAAGCTAGGCAGGCTTTAGAAATGCCTGAGAAGGAATTCAGAAAAATGATTATAAAACGCATCAAAACACTATACAATGGAGTAGAGAAAATAAGGGAGAAGTCAGGAAAGCGCACAGGAACAATTAAATAAAAGAGATACAGCACTGGAAACAATTCAAAACCTATAGAAAGAGGTCCAAACAATTAATAATAGAATATCAGAAATAAACAATACACTGAAAGAGCATATGAGTAGAATTGAAGAGATAGAAGCCAGAACTAGAGACCTACAAAATAAATCTCTCAACACTACTAAGATAGAAGAGCAAATATAAAAAAGGATTTTAAAAATCTGAAGAAGGCCTGAGATTCATGTTGGACAGCATGAAGAGGAATAACAAGAATTATCGGCATTCAGGAACAGGAAGAATCACACAAGTCCACAGAGGAGATAGTTGAAGAGCTTCTGAAAGTAAATTTCCCTAACATCTTGAAAAGTGAAAAGATAAGCATTCAAGAAGCTCAATGAACCCCAGGAGGGACAGACCCTAAAAGACAACCACCAAGACATATAATAATCAAGCTCTCCAAAATCAAAGATAAGGACAGAATCCTGAAAGCTTATAGGGAAAACAGAAGTGTAACATACAAAGGCAGCAAATCAGATTAAGCTCGGGTCTCTCAACAGAAACCATGCAGGCAAGAAGGCAATGGGGAGAGATACATAAAACCCTGAAAGAAAAAAATTGCCACCCGAGAACTCTCTATCCAGCAAAGCTGTCATTCAAATATGATGGTGTAATCAAAACATTCCAGGATAAACTGAAGCTGAGGGATTTTTCCAAAGCAAACCCTGCTATGAAAAACATCCTATAGAAAGTTCTGTGGACTGAGAACCAACAAGAACAGACAACAAATAGAGAATGACATACGTGAAAGCATCACCCTGAACTCAATCGACAAATGGAGGAGTCAAGAACAGAATAAAAGTATAAGAACAGAGGGTCTGGGAAGTCAGTCTATGATCAAAACAATTACAATGTGAAAAAAGGTAAACACAGAGTAATAGAGATCCAGGAGGTGCGAAGGTCAGGTAGATAACAGGATAAAATAGACTGTCTTAAATGGAGGGAAGAGTTAATGAAATGTAAGGTAACCACAACAGTGGGGTTAAGGTGGGGGTTTAGTTCAGGTGTTGGGGAGGGCAATTCAAGAAGGGGGAGGAGGCAGAAGAACAAAATATGGGAACACTAGGACAGGTTTGCATGTCCTAAGTGGGACAGAGGTAAATAGTGATGCATGCTCAACCTTGGAACAAAAGGGCTCTGGGATCTAGACATAGTTTGAAGAGGGGAAATAATACTAAAATGGTTGACTGCCTTATGAATATTGGTTTCCCTTGCCTAGTATTGTAAAGTAGACACTTGAATGGGATTGGAAGGAATGCTGGGAAACATGATTAGAGAAAACTTGTAAGCCTGTCTGCAGCCTATAACTGATGGGAATACCTAATAGGGGTTCTAAAACTTGCCCAGTGAAACAGGCCTCGTGCAAAGCCTTTGCAGAGTATAGGACCTTAGGTGGAATCCTGAGTCCCATACAGAACCTTATGAGGTGGGACATTGTCACTAGCAAGGACAAGCAGACTAGCCTGGAACAGCTACAGCGACAGAAGATACATCTTCAAAGAAAGATCATCAGGAAAAACCCAAAACAAAAATGTCAGTAAGACTGGCTACTACAAGAATAAGCAAGCTTTACATCAGGAAGCCATCAAGGCAAGCAATCGAGTTCCTTCAGGACAAACTCCCCTCTAAGACTGAAACTCAAAGGGAACACACAAACAAGCATGTAAGCTTGCTGGCAACAACACTGGTCTACTGGTGAGTGGAAGAGGGGGAAAGGTAACAATGAAGAAATGGGCTGAGTTCAACCCCAGTCCATTTATTCCCGCTGACCTGGAGATGAGAAAGAAGAGGAAGGGCTGTGTGATCCAAATTGTGGTGAGACCTGGAGACACTTGAGCCCATGGACAAGGACTTAGCCACAGAGGGCTAGAGCTGCGAGTGAAGCATTCAGCGGATATGAAGTAGGGAAGATTCACAAGAACACCCAAACTTGCAGACAGTACCCATTTGACCTAGCTTTGATGGCTCGATAATCAGACTCGAATAGAGGAAAAATTTTTTTTTTCTTAGAAAGGAAACAAGGGTAAATTGCTATAATTTGATGAACCTGACCTATACTCAGAGAGACAGTAACTCTAAATACCAGCAGACAGGGAAGGAGTCTTCACATCAAGTATCAATGCTATTCTATCCCCTCTGTACACAGGATAGATAGGGATGGGCAACTTAGACATTGGCTGCAAAAAGTGAGGGGGCGATAAAGTCACAAAGTGATTGGCTTACAAGGTTTCAACAGGGAGTGTAGTTTAAGAGTATGGGGGGAAAGATAGAGTCCCCACTGAATAAATTTCATCTTGTCTATATGGGTCTGGTGAAAAGAGATGTGGGTAAGATTCGTATGATTCAACAGTGAATAATTGTTACCATGACTAATTGCAACTGTCACAAAAATGGAGGAGTACTTAATCTTACAGTCCAGAAACAGAGGACCATAGGACCATCAAGGGAAAAGAGCACAAGCAGAATGCAGGACCTTATCCAGAGAAGCAGCAATGCCAGAGATGGAGGCAGAGATAGGGATATGGCGGCGGGGAGCGGCTTGAGTACTCTAAATTCATGGGAAGAGAGGGACAAAGAGCTGGCCAGGAGCGAGACTTGCAGAATGTGCCTGTGAGGATGTAAATTATTATGTATGCATGGGTGTTTTTTTGTTTTATTTATTTATTTTTAAAGCTAAAGTGGATAGAGAGAAATGCTGTTAACTGATGGTACATGGAGGGGATTATAATTATGGTAATGAAACAAGGTGTATGATTTGTTGAATGTAAAACTGATTATCTGCCCTGTAAGCTTTCATTCAATCCACAATAAAAAACTTTTAAAAAAAGAAGACGAAGAAGAAGAAGGAAAAACCTGAGTAGCATGTGAGATCTCTATCTAGAAAAGCAGGGACAGCAGAGGCGAAAGCAGACACAGTGGCATGGAGAGATAGAGCAGCTGTGGGTTCTAGGCCCATGGACTGAGTAAAGCTAAGTAGTAAGGCTTGCAGAATGTGGCCTTTGGACAGTCGCACACTGCTTAAAACAATTTTATAACATTTGCCCAAGCACAGCAGAGGCCAAAGGGCCACGTGGCTGAGAAGTGGAAGACAAGAGCCATTCCTGACTGAAGAACTGCTGCATCCTGAGTTGTTTTTTTTTTGATCCTGAATTGTAAGTTGTTTACTTCCCTAATAAACCCATAGCTGTGAGTATTGTTATAAGCTGTGTGTGGCCACTGCAATGGATTATCGAACCCAGATGTGAAGCAGAGAGTGCTGAGGGTGGGATGGCTGGTATCAGAGAAGGGTAAAACAGGTTACACTATGGAGGCATGTCTGACCTTCCTTTCATACGAATCAGCCTTGGGTGACTTTGAGTTTGATTCTCTTTCACCCTTGTTGAGTCAGAGGAAGTGAGACATGGTCCCCACATGGTTTTTGCAATGTTCAAGACTGCAAGAAGAATGACAGCAAAAATACAAAACACAAATAACTCTTGAACTAAAATTTTTGCCTCAGAAACATACCCTTAATAACAAAGTTTAAGGCCTTTTCTAGTCCACAGAAAAAGATTTTAAATTTGAGGACTAAAGCAGAGTCAACTTCTTCAGCAGACATACATTAAAATATATGTGAAAAGTAAAGATTACTTTATTTAAAGTGATATAACTTATGTTAAAGGTATTGTCCAAATAGATATCTCAAGAGAATTTCAAAAGAACTAACAAGAATCAGGGTCACTTCAGGGACATGGGAACCAGAACCTGGGAATTGACCACACCATCAAGATTCTCTCTGTCTTTAAAGTCCTTTGGTCTCTCTGGTAGCTTAGTGGTTATGAATCAGGCTGCGAACCTCAAAGTCAGCAGTTCAAAACTACTAGCTATTCCGCGAGAGAAAGATGAGGCTTTCTGCTCCCGTAAAGATTTGCAGCCTTGGAAACCCTGTGCAGGGTCACTATGAGTCGAAACCGACTCCATGGTACTTCACAACAACAACTAAGGACAAGTCTGAAGTCGTAGTACGATAAGAACAGGACTGCTAACAGTAGTTCAGCAGTTCAAACCCACCATCCGCTCCTCAGAAACACTATACAAGTTTTTCTTGCATCAGACCAACTCGATGGCACTTAATAACAACAAAAAACAACAAAGAGAAGTCTATGTGATATGGGGATGGGAGGATGGGCATACCATTTGGCAGCTTCAAATATACTCTGTGCCAGTTTAGTACCATAGCAGCAAGACAGGACTTCTAGTTTCAAACATAATATCCAACAAAGGATTCTGACTGTCCCAGATTAGGATTTTTGTCCACACCTGGGTCTATTACTATGAGACAGGTTATCCTGGTGTGGCACTGTGGGTTAATGAGCTAGACTGCAAAGTCGGTTTGAACTGCAAAGTGGGTGGTTCAAGCTCACCAGTTGCTCCTTGGAAACCCTCTACAGAGTCACTATGGGTAGGAATTGACTCGATGGCACTTAACAACACAACAACAACAACACCAAAACCAAGCCAAACTTCAACTTCGACACTGGCTACCTAAAATAGGGGGGCCTATAAAGGCACAAAGTGACTGGCTTACAAGTTTTAAAGAGGGAGCTTAGTTTCAGAGCAGGGGGGATAGGTACAATTCCACTAAATAGTTTTTATCTTATCTAGGTGGGTATGGTGAAAGGAGATAGGGACAGGATTTTTTTGATTCAATAGTAAGTAACTGTTACCATGATTAATTGCAATGTCACAACTGTAAAGATAAGTTTTATAACAAAAAGGAAGGAGTAGTCAAACTTGCATTCCAGGAACAGAGACCCCTAGGACCATCAAAAGGGAAGAGCAAGAACAGAAATTGGGATCCTAACCAGAGAAGCAGTGACACTAGAGACGGAGGCAGAAGAGATAGTATGGAGAGACAGAGCATCTGAGGAGTCCAGGCTCAAGGAATGAGAAAGGCTGTGGGCTGGTGGCCAAGAGGCTGGCAAGCAAAATGTGTCCTTTGGTTGTTTAAATGATTATATATTCCTGCATGTATTTGTGTACATTAAAAAAAAAAAAAAAAAAACAGAGAAAAGAGGCAAATACTATTAACCTATGGTGCATGGAAGGGATTATAATCATTGCAATTGAACAAAATAAGATTGGTTGAGTGCAAGATCCATTTTCTACAATGTAAACTATCACTTAACTCATAATAAAAAAAGTTTTTAAAAAAAGGCCAAATTTATTGCTGTTGAATTGATTCTGACTCATGGCAACCTCATGTATTGCAGAGCAGAACTATAAATTGGCTTGAAATGGCATAACAGGAAACAAGATATATACAGAGTTAACCAGGAACACTAATATACTTTTATCAAAAATATAACACAATATCCTTAACACTTCTAATAATTAATGCAATGAATCAAACAATCTTTAAACTGTGAATAATTAGTTACACATCATTTATTTCCTATTTCTTCTACTTTACCCATACCAAACCCACTGAATCATGTCGGTTCCAACTCATAGCAACTATGTATGACAGAAAAGAACTGCTGCAGCTTCACTAGAATTCTATAATTTTCTTTTGGAAATACTAATGAGTGGCCTAATAATACCGCTAATGAAAATATGTTATATTTCCCCCGTAAAATTAAAAAGTGAAATAACAGTACTTTTATAATTCTTTAAATAGTACCTTATTAAAATAGATTAGATAATAATGTTTTCAAAATATCAACCAGACTGTCATTATCCAATTTTGATTATTTTCTTCTTATGCATCACTCTTAATTTAACTAACTTTCTATAACTTAACCTTCTTAATGGAGTACATCATATACACTTTTAAAAATACACGCCACAGCACCTAGTACATAGACATACATAACTATGCTGTTGTTAAGTGTCATCGAATAGGTTCCAACTCGAAGCAACCCTGTATAGGGTTTCCATGGAACAGCTGATGTGTTTGTACCAGTAACCTTGCTGTTCACACTGACCTTACAGTCCAGTGTCTATTCTACAGTGCCATACCAGGATTCCTACATACTTACTGTTGTTGTTGTCACCCTCAAATAAGGTAGCGTAGTGGTTATGAATCGGGGTGCGAACCTCAAGGTCAGCAGTTCGAAACTACCAGCTGTTCCACAGGAGAAAGATGAGGCTTTCTGCTCCTATAAAGATTTCCAGCCTCAGAAACCCTGTACAGGGTCGCTATGAGTCGGAACCAACTCCACGGCACATAACCACCAACAACAAAATAATAGTTACTATGGGTCAAAATCGACTTAACGGCACTTAACAAGAACAAAACAAAGTAATGAACTATATAAATAATGAAACAATATATTCAATGACAAAATATATTCAATAATTATTTATTGATCTGGGTATACAGAGTTGAACAAAAGCAACAAAAGTACCTGCATACTTTATATTCAATTTATTTTTAAAGTAATGAGTTTGTTATTCCCATAATCACTTAAAGGAAATAACTCCCAGAACTAAAACCAGGTTGTATTAATCTTGGAAGAATTATACAAATGCTCATTAATAGTACAGTACTTCGTCTCATATACTTTGGACATGTTATCAGAGGAACCATCCTGGGTGAAGGGCATCAGGCTTGGTAAAGCAGAGGGTCAGCAAAAGAGAAGACTCTTGATGAGATGGATTAACATACTGGCTTCAACAATGGGTTCAAGAAACAGCAACAATAGTATGGATGGTGCAGGACTGGGACAATATTTTGTTCTGTCATACATGGGTTACTGTAAGTCAGAACCAACTCTATGGCATTTAACAAGAGGTCTGAGTAACCATCTTCATTTACTTATTCATCTAGTAAGTGAGAACTTCCAAGGTACTATATGACTTCACACAGTCTTGTGGTTGTTGTTACATGCTGCCAAGTTGGTTCCAACTCATAGTGACCCGTATAGGGTTTCCAAGGAACGGATGGTGCCACACAGAATCTTAGATCCAAACAAATCCCTAGGAATTTTAAAGGGAATCCAGAAAATCCTCCTAGATCTATCAACCCTAGCACCCTACCTCTCTCTCTTTCTTTTCTTGCTCCATACCTTGACCAATGATCAGGTCCTGGGATATGTTCAGATCAAAGCAATTCAGTATATAAATAGTATTTACTACTCATCTGTTAGGTCTTGTTGAAAAAATGATTAAGCATGTATTCAGCTACTAACCAATTAGAAGCTCAATGAAAGAAAAGACCTAGCAAAACCGTAAAGAACTGTTCTACTTTGTCCTATAGGATGGCTATTAGTTGGAATCAGCTTGATGGCACCCAACAACTCACCTGTTGGGGTTTAGCTTTGTTGCTGTTGTTGTTAAGTGCCATCGAGTAGGCACCAACTCATACAAACCTTATGCACAGCAGAACAAAGCACTGCCTGATCCTGGGCCAACCTCACAATTGTTGCCACTCTTGAGCCCACTGATGCTGACACTGTGCCAATCCATCTCGATGGGGGTCTTTCTCTTTTTCTCTAACCCTCTACCTTACCAAACATGATATCCTTTTCCAGTGACTGTTCCCTCCTGACAATAAGTCTGAAATATGAGAGAAGTTTGGCCATCGTGGCCTCCAAGGAGCACTCTGGCTGTACTTCTTCCAACACAGATCTGTTGGTTCTTTTGGCAGCCCATAGCACTTTCAATATTCTCTTCCAACACCATAACTCAAATGCATCAATTCTTCTATGGTCTTTTTTATTCAATGTCCAGCTTTCGCATGCATATGAGGTTACTGAAAATACCATGGCTTGGGTTAGGTGCACCTTAGTCTTCAAGCTGACGTCTTTGCTCTTCAACACTTTAAAAAGGTCTTGTACAGCAGATTTGCTAATGCAATACATTGTTTGATTTCTTGATTGTGGCTTCCATGAGTGTTGACAGTTGATCCGGGAAGAAGGAAGTCCTTGACAATTTTGATCTTTTCTCCATTGATAAGAATGTTGTTTATTGATCCAGTGGTGAGGATTTTTGTTTCTTTACATTGAGATGTAATCCACACCGAAGGCTGTGCTCTTTGATCTTCATCAGTAAGTATTTTAAGTCCTGGAGTCCTGGTGTGGCACTGTGGGCTAATGCATCAGACTGCAAAGTCCTTTGAACTGCAACACTATGCACAATAGAACAAACACCACTATGGACAACAGAATGAAACACTGTCCAGTACTGTGCCATCCTCAAAATTGTTCTTACTTTGAGCCCATTGCTGCTGCCCCAGTGCCAATCCATCTCGTTGGGGGTCTTCCTCTTTTTCAATAACCCTCCACTTTACCAAAAATGATGTCCTTCTCTAGGGACAGGTCTCTTCTGATAACATGTCCAAAGTATGATAGAAGTCTCATCATCCTGGCTTCTAAGGAGCACTCTGACTGTACTTCTTCCAACACAGACCTATTTGTTCTTCTGGCAATCCATGTACCTTCATATTCTTCTCCAACACCACAGCTCAAATGCATCAACTCTTCTACAATCATCCTTATTCATTGTCCAACTTTCATGTGTATATGAGGTGACTGAAAACACTAGGACTTGGTCAGGTGCAACTTAGTCCTCAAACTGATATCTTTGCTCTTGAACCCTTTAAAGAAATCACTGCAGTAGATGTACCTAGCAATACATCTTTCTTTTTTTTTTTTTTTCTTGACTGTTGCTTCCATAAGTATTGATTGTGAGTCCAAGTAAAATGATGTCTTTTTAAAACTTCAATTTTTTCTCCATTTATCATGGTGCTACTTATTGGTACAGTTGTAAGGACTTTTTCTTCCTTTACACTGAAGTGCAATCCATACTATAGGCTATAGATCTTCATCAGTAATTATTTCAAGTCTTCTTTGTTTCTTTTTTTTTATATATAAACTTGATTGGCCAGAATTCTTAAATGGTCTGAAAGTTAAGAAGTAGTAATCCCTGTGATAAGATCTAACATGATGTACTCAACTACATGAAGATATGTTGTAGCCAGGCATTCAACTGAAAGTAGGTTTTCTGGGGGCTGTGGCCTGTTTCCAATATATCAGACACTTGGGCAAAACTTGCTTTGGATCTGTATCCTGAATCTGGCTCATCATCAACTTCCAGTTATTCTGACTTAAGCCAGTGGCCAGATCTATTGCCTGCCAATCATACTAGTCATCAGCAGCCTGCCATCCTACCTGCCTGACCTGTTAGCCTGCATGATCTACCAATCTTGATTCACCTGACCCATGGATTTGGAACTTAGCCACCTCTACAATTGTGCAAGCCATTTCTTGATAGCATATTCTCTTTATATGTACTCATATAAACTTCACTGCTTTTGCTTCTCTAGAGAACTCAGTCTAAGACTAACAGTTACAGCAAATGGAGGAAATGATGAAGTAAAAAAACCAAGCAAAATATTTGAAAGAGCAACCTGAGAAAACAAAGCATTAAAATGAAATGTGCAAAGACTTGAAGTAAGAAACACAAAAGTGAATAATACGCTTGGTATTTTTCAAGTTGAAAACAATGATGGTTCAAGTTATACTGATGAACTTTATGGGCAAAATATGGACTGATGCAGGAAGCATCAAAAGAAGATGAAAGGAATGCCAAAATGAACTGGTCAGCATTGAATGATTTCAAGAGGTAACACATGCATGATTAAGAATGATGATAGTGACGGAAGAAGTCTATGATATACTGAAGGCACTGGTGAAAAACAGATATACAAGGCTGAAGGAATTGATGAAATACCAATTGAGAAGTTTCAAAAAACAGATGCAAAGGTAGAAGGGCTCATTCATCCATGCCAAGAAATTTGCAAGACAGTTGCCTGGACAACCAATTGAAAAAGATCCATATGTGTGCCCATTTTGAAAGGAGATACAACAGAATGCAGAAATTATGAAATAATATCATTAATTCACACAAAAGTAAAATTATGCTGAACATAACTTTAAAACAGTTGCAGCCATATATCAACATGGAATGGTCAAAAATGCAAGCTGGATTCAGAAGAGTGTATGAAATTAGGGATATCACTGTTAATATGGAACAGATCTTGACTGAAAAAGAATAATGGAAAATATTTAGCTGAGTTTTATTGACTATGCAAAGACATTTAATATTATGGATAAACTGCAAGGAATGGGAATTCCAGATCACCAATTGTGCTTATGTAGAACCTGTACAAAGACCCAAGAGGCAGAAGAAGGAAAAACTGTGGTTTAAAATCAGAAAAGGTGTACTTGTGCCCTTTCACCATACTTATTCAGTCTGTATACTAGACAGATAATACAAGAGTCTGGACTATATGAAGAACAGCATCAAAATTGGAAGAAAACTCATTAGCCTGAGATATGCAAATTATACACCCTTGTTTCCTAAAAGCAAATAGAACTTGAAGAAGATCAAAGACTATAACCCTCAGTATGGATCACACCACAACTTAAACAAAAATCATCACTACTGGACCAATAAGTAACATGATAAATGAAGAAAACATTGAACCCATCAAGGATTTCGTTTTACTTTGATCTACCATCGATGCCCATGAAAGCAGCAGTCAGGAAATCAAACAGTGCAGTGCACTGGACAAATCTGCTGGGGGATGGGGGGGGGAGGGGAAACTTATTTAAATTGTTACAAAGCAAAAATGTTATTTTGAAGATAAGGTAAACCTAAGCCAATCCATTTTCAACTGCCTCATATATATGCAAAAGCTAGACAGTTAATAAGAAAGAATAAAGAACAACTGATGTATTTGAATTATGGTGTTGTTAAAGAACATTAAATATACTATACCAGAAGAACAAACAAATCTGTCTTGGAAGAAACACAGCCAGAATACTCCTTAGAAACAAGGATGTGAGACTTTATCTCACATACTTTGGACATGTTATCAGGTTGGACCAGTGCCTGGAGAAAGACATTATGTACAGCAGAGAGTCCGTGAAAAAGAAGGAGACACTCAATGAGATGGACTGGTAAAAGTGGCTGCAATAATGGGCTCAAACACAGAAATGACTGTGAGGATAGTGCAAGACCTATTTACACAGGTTCACTCTGAGTCAAAACAAACTTGACAGCACCGAAAAACAGCAGCTTGATATTAATCAAGAAATAATACTTTTACTTTCTCATCTACAAATAAATCAGATGACATCTATTTGTTATGAATCATGAACTGTCATCAAAATTAACTTTATTGACTATGAAGCTTCAGCGATTTAACTATAATTTCTAAAATAAATTTACATTTGTATAGCACAATAAATGTAGAAAAAATTTTCCATATAAGCTATTATATTAGCCCTTAAAACAACATTTCTAATAGGTTTATTATCTTAATTATGTTGGGGGAAAAAAAACAAGGCTAAAAGATAATATATAATTTGTATGAAGGCATGTTAATCCTGATTAAATTCAGGTCCCTCATAACAATTCCAGTGCTTTTCTCACTATATCACAGCAATCACCAAGCAAATACACATATAGCATTATTCCAAGAAATAACTGGCCCTAAAGAGACCTGAGCTTCCAAGGACCATCCTGAAATTATTTGTTCTTTTTTTGAAAAAATGGGATCAACAAATCATAACCGTTATTCCTAGGCAAGGAATAACAAATCATGATATCATATTTGTACACAAATAATACATGCATTATGCATTTTTTAAAACCATGCCACCGTCTCATACATTAGTTTCCTATGCACACTATGCTTGTTATGTGTATGTGAACATTATATGTGAAAAATATGGCTCGTTTCCTATAAAATTGATTACATTATTTCCCTGAGAGAAAATACAGTTTCTTCAAATTTCCAGCTTTAAAATCTCACATTGCCCTTTTTGACATATTTAATATGTTTTTTTCCCATAAAAGATTGAGGAGAAGCATCCCCTGGTTTCCTAAATGAATCAAAAGAAACTGTCACTGAACCCCACAATTTCTACCATACAGAGAGTTAATATGATAGGTTAGAAAACTTCTTTGGTTGGGACAGTCATTTGCTATTATTTATAGACAATGAACATAGATTGGAAGCAAAACTCTCCTACTGTCCAATTTACAACTACTAAACTAACAAAGTTAGTTCTGAACACAATGATAAGCTAGACAATTGAGGATTGCCACCTTCAAGTGAAGATATGGAAACAGTATAAGTAATGTTTGTATTTCATTTGATAAGAGAATAGGGGTATGAGAAAACTTTTTGATGGGTTGCCTAACCAACTGAAAATTTAATCTAATTATGATCAAAAGAATCAATGTTCATCTAGTTCAGAGAAAGGCAGCTTCAGTATTCCTAAAACTGACAAGCCCTGGAACAAATGTTTCAGCATTAATCCACAGAATAAAAGAGTTAAGAGATCAAAAAATAGCTTGATAATACAAAGACAACTTTGAATAAAATAGCTAATTAATAGATACTTTAAAGAGAACAACTGTTCTCTAGACTTTGTAAATTGAAACTCTGAAGGATGATGAATTTAAAAAATTGAAAATTTCATGTCAAAGTGAATAAACTGGAGTAAAGAAAGAAACTCCAAGTACAAACTCCTGGCCTAAATTATTATCTAATTCATCATTAACCTCCCACTTTTTCTAGTTATTTTGTTGACACATTATAATTTTTGTCCATTATCCAAAATCACCAGCAGGAATTACCTCATTTTCAGTTCTTTTCACCTCTGTTAAATATCTAGAACTTAACAACTCTCCTGACAACCTTCACCATTTTAATTTTCAGTCACCCTTGTGCAGACGCTTTAGAATGACTTCACAGTTTCTTAGAATTGGGTTTCTAATCTCAAAACATTGTTAAGTACTATCGAGTCAGTTCCAACTCACAGCGACCCATACAGGGTTTCTGAGGAGCGGCTGGTGAGTTTGAACCACCAACTTTGCAGTTCAAACTGACCTTGAGGTCGAGTGCTTATCCTATTAGTTACTGTCAAGTAGATTTTAACTCACAGCAACTCCATGTGTTACTGAGTAGAACTGTTCCATAGGTTTTCAGGCTGTAAGCTCTGGTAGCGTAGTGGTTACGAATTGGGCTGCGAACCTTAAGGCCAACAGTTCGAAACTACCAGTCGCTCCGCGGGAGAAAGATGAGGCATTCTGCTCCCGTAAAGATTTACAGCCTCAGAAACCCTGTACAGGGTCGCTATGGGTCGGAACCGACTTGATGGCACTAAACAACAACAATCTTAATGGAAGCAGATAGTCAAACCTATCTTTCCTGGTACTGATGGGTGGGTTTGAACTGCCAATCTTTAGGTTCTCAGTTGAGCAAAAACTATTTGAGTCATCTGAGGACCTTCAAAACACACTATTAGAATGTATATTCTAAGTATACTTTTTAAACCATTTCTTGTAAAACAGTTTGCTTTATTTGTATCTTGTTCAACACAATGTACTACTACTACTTTCCAAAAAAACTCCAGTGCAGTCCCTTTCTTATTTCCCTCTGTCAAATATTATCACTCCTTTTGCTTTTATTTTCTCCGTTTTCTTTCTTTTCTTCTGGACAGTATCTAAGTTGACAATCTAAATAACTGTTTTTCTTTCTATAAATACATGTTGTTGTTGTTGTTAAGTGCCTGAGTTGGTTCCAACCCATAGCGACCCTATATAGGATTTCCAAGGAGCAGCTGGTGAGCTTGAGTCTCCGACCTTGCAGTTCAACCCAACTTTGCAGCCCAGCACATTAACCCACAGTGTCACAGCAGGACTCCATGTTAACATGTATGAATTTCCTAAATATGTCTGGAAAATTAAGTATCATATCCCAGTTTTTATAAAGTGAGAAAACTTAAGCAAATATTTAAAAATAAAGACAATTTAATGATTCAAAGAGTTTACAATTAGTTTGTAAATTTAATGCAAAAATTAAAATGCTATGCTATTTATTCTGATATACAATATTTTCCTGAGTGATAATTACAATAAAACACAAAAAAATATTTTTGGTTTCCTCAAAATAACTCATTCAAAAGTGCTTACTGAGACTCTAGACTCATGGAAAAAGAAAGGCTATATGATAGTAGACTGTGTGCTAAGAGGCTGGCTTGCAAAATGTGTCCCTTGACTGCTTAAATGATTATATATTCCTGCATGGTTTTGTGTACATTAAAAATTAAAAAAATAAAACAACAAAACAAAGTGGAAATAGAAGCAAATACAGATGTTAACTGATGGCACACGGAGGGGAATGTAATCATTGCAGTGAAACAAAATATGATTGGTTGAGTGCAAAACTGATGTTCTGCTATGTAAACTATCACTCAATTCATAATAAAAGCTTTATTGAAAAAAGAAAAATGCTTACTGAGTATATACTATATGCCAGGTATTGTTCTAGTCACTGAGGATATATATCCAGTTGTCATCAAGTTCATTGTGACTCATGGCAACCTTACATATGTCAGGGTACAACTGATACTCTATAGGGTTCTCAATGGCTTAAGTTTTTGGAAATACATCAGCAGGCCCTTTTTCTGCACCTACAGGTATATACTCAAACATCTAACCTTTCAATTGGCGGTCAAATGGGTTAACTGTTCACACTATTCAGGAACTCCTTATTTTTCTTGTTAAGTGCCATCGAGTTGGTTCCAACTCATAGCTTCACTGTATAGGATTTCCAAGGAGGGCAGATGGGTTTGAATCGCCAACCTTGTGAGTAATAAGTAGTCCAGTATTTACCCTACAGCACAACACCAGGGACTCCTAATGAGTTATATAATTAACTCATTCAGGATTATTTGAATTATGTACTAATTCAGAATTATCATAATTTAGGATTATCCAGGAGGAACCGGAAAGAATTTTTCTCACCTAGCTAACGTCATTTAATTTCAAAAAGTCATGCATCAAGCATTAAATCTCCTACCAATTGCTTTCTGCCTGAGAAGGTGACTTTTACTGTAAATTGTATATCTAACTGAAACAAATACAGTATGAACAGCATGGCAAAAACACATATATCCTACATACTTTAAACCCACTGCCATTGAGTTGAGTCTGACTCATAGTAACCCTATATATATAGGGTTTCAAAGACAGTCAATCTTTACAGGCACAGATAATGTCCTTTCTCTCCCTGGGAGCAACTGGTGGATACAAACTACCAATCTTGCAGTTACCACCCACAGCACCACTAAGACTCTGTTTCACACAACCTTAGCAGATTTCTTTTGTCACGACACCAAATTCACTGACTGAGAAACTGGTTAGATCTAAGTAGATAAAGACCTATCTAAGTAGATAAAGTACCACTCTATTCTGAAAGATGTCCATGGTCATTGAAGACAAGGGCTCTCAGTCCATAGTTCAATAATTAGCCCAAACTAGCTACGCATCTCAGCATGAAAGAGGAATGTAATGAAAGAAGCATGCAGCACTTAGTAATAAAATATGAACAAAAAGAATGGATAATGTATTTATAATAAAAAAAAGAAAGAAACCCAAATATTTTTACAGTATGCTGTAATAAATGGCATTAGAATGAGAATCTAAATGATCATGGTTGTAGGCATAAAAAAAATATTCTCTCCTTTTAATAATTAATTTTAATTCCTATCCAAATTAAGCTAAATCTGACATATACCCTTGCTCTTTCATTTTTCCTCCTTTTTGTATAGATGACTCATCTAATACAAAAACTAACTAAAAATGGTAAATTGTATTTCTGACATAAAACTTCACTATATAATTTTGGGAAAATAACATTTAATGATATACAAGTCATGGAATAATGCTTTCTAATACTTTTAATTGGTAAAAATGTTTGGGTTACAATCATAGTCACGCTTATAGAAGCAATTAATAATTTTAAATCTAGATTTAATTGTAGCATGCTAAAAACATACCAAAGTACTATTCATTTATTTGTATCTTTTCTTATACCAGGAAGAATTTTAAATTAAAGTATATGAAAAAATATGATGAGAGAGCTTAAGTTACGCACGAACTCTTTAAAACAGAAAAATAAATATGAAGCCAGGAATAAAGCTAAAAATGTACCAGTGGTATAAATTTATTTGTGTATGTTTATATACACAAAGGAGCGTCAAGAATTTGTGAAAAAAACTCCTTACCTTTTAATTCCATCTTTTACAACTTTTAGAAGTTCCCTCATGTGTGTATAGTATATTTAAGGACACCGTAAGATAACCATTGGACTGCTAACTGCAAGGGTGGTGGTTCAAAATCACCAGCTGCTCCTTGGAAACCCTATACAGGTGCACTATGAGTCAGAATTGACTCAGTGGCACTTTAACCACAACAACAACCACATACCATGAGAGTAATGTAAAACATTAATATAACAAAAAATTTCTATAGTTTCATCTAAACTCTGAATATCAGGACCAAAGATTTGTCAATGGGAAAGAAAAGACTAGAAATTACCAGTACATGAGATGAGAAACTCAGAGACAAACAGCCAGAAAATGGAAATGCAAGCAGTCAAATAGAATTACTGAGATGAGTAGACCCAAAAGTGGAAAATTAGTCAAGGTGTTTAGCTTTTAGAAGCAGAAGGCCTTTCTAAGCAAAGGGATAAAGGTGAATCAAACAAAATGCCTACTACTGATATTGAAATACTAAAAAAGGACTTGGTCATAAGAAATAAAGATATCAGCCTCTAAGACTAATGGCTCTTAAACACCCTTCAGCCTGAAAAAGAACTCACTCCTGTGGCTCAATTTTCAGTCAAACAATAGACAGGTGTATTATGTAAACAATGATGTTAGGAAGGTACTACTCCTTAGAGCAATCAACCATTCCACATCAAAAGGGCATCATTTGTCTAACGACAAAGTCCAGAAGGCAGGAAAGATTAGGAAAGAAAGAAGAGTGGACATGGAAAACCAAGGATAGAAGTGGGATGAGTGATGTTGCATTATGGGGATTGCAATCAATGACATGAAACAAAATGTTTTGAATGGAAAATTGATTTGTTCCAT
>NW_006408739.1:2083184-2092775 GCF_000296735.1 Chrysochloris asiatica
CCTCATCTTTCTCCCGCGGAGCAGCTGGTAGTTTCGAACCGCTGACATTAAGGTTCGCAGCCCAATTCGTAACCACTACGCTACCAGAGCTCCTTCATATATATATATATATATATATATACACATATATACAGATCAGAACTGGAACATAATATGAAAACATAACAACCAGATTAGTCACTAGTTTAGGATCTTATACTTTCTTTAACTGGAGAAAGGATTGATCCTATAGAATAAGGTCTGAAATTTTTTTTCAAATAAGCATAAAATAGTCGCATATGAAAAATATTAAAAGCAAAAAGGAAAAGGGTTGAAGTATATCATTAAAATGAAAATAGTCAGAAACAATACAAAAAAATATTCCTACCTTGGAAACAGAAATAAAACTATCAACAAAGAATTGTTGTTGTTATTGTTGTT
Source organism: Chrysochloris asiatica (assembly GCF_000296735.1). NCBI lineage: Eukaryota > Metazoa > Chordata > Mammalia > Afrosoricida > Chrysochloridae > Chrysochloris > Chrysochloris asiatica. The sequence goes on from NW_006408739.1 coordinate 2,083,605, forward strand.
GTTGTTAAGTGCCGTGAAGTAGGTTCCGACTCACAGCAAATCATTTCTGAGGAGTGGCTGGTGAGTTTGAACAACAACCAATCTTGCAGTTAACTTGCAGTTAGCAGTCTAGAGCAATTGTATAGGGTTTCCGAGGCTCTAAATCTTTGCAGGAACACAAGGCCTCATCTTTCTCTCACAGAGCAGCTGGTGGGCTCAAACCACAGACCTTGTGGTTCACAGTTGTATGGAGCCACCACCCTACCCAATTAGATACACATACTAAAAAACCTGTTACCCCTGGGTGGTACAAACAGTTACCATGCTTGGCTACTAACAGAAAGGTTGAAGGTAGACTCCACCCTGAGGTGCCTCAAAAGAAAAATTCCACACATATGGACATACCCAAGGAATTTGAAAGCAGTGATACAAACAGACATGTACACTAGTGTTTTTTACAGCATTATTCGCAATTACCAAAAGGTAGAAGCAATATAAATGTTCATCAATAGATGAATGAATAAAAAATAATGGTATATAAAATGCAACGCAATACTACTCAGTCATAAAGAGAAGTGAAGTCCTGATACTTGCTACTACATGGATGAACCTTGAAAACATTATTCTGAGTGAATTAAATCAATCACAAAAGGGAAGTACTACATGTCTGTGCTTATATGAAATGACAAAAATAGTCAAGTGTATGCAATTGTTTAGTGCTGTCAAGTTAGTTCCAACTCATAGTGACCCTTTTCCAAGGAGCAGATGGTGGGTTTGAACCACTGACCTTGTGTTACCAGTCCAGTGTTTATCCTACAGTGCCACACCAGGATTCTTTAGTGGTTATCAGGGTATAGGGAAGGGAAGAAGAAAAGCCAGTATTTGGAAGCAGTGAGTTTCTGTTTATGGTAATGGGAAATTTGGTGTTAAGGGTAATGGTTGAATAACATGATTAATAAAATTGAAATCACGAAGTTACATACTGAAAATGCTGAATTGGCAAGTGCTATATATATGAAGTGCTGATATGGCATTACAGGATAAGCACTTGAAGTGCAAGGTGGGTTTGAGCCGCAAGGTCAGTGGTTCAAACTCACCAGCTGCTCTTTGGGAACACTACACACGGTCGCTATGATTTGCAACCAACTCAACAGCACTTAACAACAACAGCAATATATATGTTTGGAGTCCTAGTGTGGCACTGTAGGATAAGCAATGGACTGCTAACCAAAAGTCGGCAGTTCAAACCCACCAGCTGCTCCACAGAAACCATATTGGTCGGAATCAACTTGACAGCATTTAGCAAGAACAGCAGCATATAAATAGAAGGATCACATTTTAAGGTGAGAAAACATTAAGTATTTCTTGAAAGGAAGACTATAAAATATATATGGATGGAAGGAGTATAATGATCTAAACTAAATCAGATCTTTCTCTTCTCTCTCTGACACCTTGTCTCTCTGTTTAAATTAGAATATAAAAAATATAATTTTTTTAATCTTCAGAAACAAACTGTTGGCTTCTTTGTGTATTTTCCTCAGTACAATTTGTATAAAAGATTAATTATGACTGTCCTAAAAGTCACCAAAATTCTTTAACTGGAAGTCCATGCCACTTTCGTTTGGTAGTTTTCATTTGGAGAGGGAAAAGTCTTTTCCAAATAATTAAAAAGAAGATATTTTTATTGTGAAAGATTCTAGTAATTTTTCATGTGAATTACTAATCTACAATTCTAAAGTAATAGTTATTCTCTACGTAAGATTGTCAAATGTTGTCTCAAGTGGGTAATAATGAGGGCCGTATGACAAAATCCAGCCATAGAAACACTTTCAAACCAAAATGAGAATCAAGGGCAAAGAACTATCTCATTTTTTAATTTCACAGCTACTAGATATGTAAACAATTCATACAATTGGAAAATAGTTTTAAGGAATTTATTACATGTGTGAGTCTAAGTAGGACATATTTGTAAAAGTCAAGTTTTTTATGATGGATTTATTTAATCAAACTTGTCACAGACTCCTGTAGATTCATAGGAAACAAACAGATGATCTGACAGACATCAACTACCTTCCTGTACTTCAATACTTTGGTTTTATTTATGATAAAACAGGTAAGCTCTGGGAATAAATGATGCATTTAATAACGATGCAACATGTTCTGTCTTCTAATTAAATGTGTTGTTTAAAAAAAAATTTTTTTTTCTTAAATGTTTCCCTTAAATTCATCATGAAGTTGCAAAAACACCTGAAAACAATTTCAAGATATGATGTAATTCCCAGAAGCAGTCATTCTACGTATAAATGCCAGTGTCCCAGTCATTGTTCACTGAAATCAGTGATGATCTGCCTTTTATTTGAAAGTTGTGATTGTAAATTCCTTCACATTACATAGTCAATTTATCATTATATCCCCCAACCTAGGTTGAGAAAACATTTCAACATCTTAGTAGTTTTTAAGCATTATCAGTTTTTGTTTTTTTAACTGGGACATATAATAAGACTTAAAGTATAAGTCTTTCTATACTCTTAGCAACCAAAGATACTACAACAATTACCATGAAAAAAATACCTATTTTAAAAGGTAAGAAAATAAACAGATCAATATAAAGCACATATGTAAATCCCCAATCAATTCAATGTGTTCAATGCTAATATAAAACTATATAAACAGAACTCTTAAAACCAGTTTTTAAATGCAGACATATATAATTATGGGACCAAAAGTTTTGGCTCAGTGGTTTGTACTAATCTCTAAAAATCATTTGTCAATCTTAATATATATTAACTTCATTTCATTATAAATCTTAATGTATATAGATGCAAAAGTACTATCTAGAGAAATTATTCAGATATCCCTAATTATTTCCTTTGATTTTACTCCCATTTTTTAAAAAAAAACAATCCCTTCATGACAAAATGCTGACTTCTGACTTGAATTTCTAATTGAGATAGCACAGTGAGTTTATACTTAGACTCATGCCATCTGCTGCAAACACAGCAATGACAGATAAAAGAGAAAAGGGGAAAAGAAAAAGATATTTAGCTAGGCTTAAAAAACAGTATTATAACAGTTTTTAAATGAACAAAAGACTTGATCTTTTTACTGCTAGGATACACAAGGGATCTTCAAAAGTTCATGGAAAAAATCCATTACCTTTCAATTCCATTTTTCCACAAACTTTCTGAGGCACCCTTGTGTGTGTATGTGTTTGTGTTCTTGCTCGCGTGCCATGTACACGTGGAACACATGGGGTGGTGATGGCAATGAGCACATGTAAAAATCTTCAACATTATTAGCCAATTTTTGTTAGGAGCAGTCGAATCTGCTCAGACTCATAACGACTTTATGCATAACAGAATGAAATGTTACCAGGTCCTGACCATCTTCACGATCAGTGCTATGCTTGTGTACTGTGCCAATCCATCTCATTAAGGATTACCCTCACATTCACTTATTCTCTCTCTACCTTACCAAATATGATGCTCTTTTCTAGCCACTGGTCTTTCTCCTAATAAGTATGTTAAAGGTAAGTGAATCAAAGTCCTGCTACTTTCACTTCTAAGGAGCATTCTGGTTGCAGTTCTTTAAGACTGATTTTGTTTATACTTCAGTCGGTACACTGTATATTCAATATTCTATGCCAACACTTCTTCCTTTTCACTGTCCAACTTTCACATGAAATAATAAGCATTACTGTGTATGAATAAATTTTCAACAATATTTACTTTATATTGATAATGCTTACTTTAGAAAAAACAAACAAATAAGCACTTACAACAGGTTCACTAGAATAAAGTATTTAAATGTCATCTTCCTTTCAACTTCAGTTATATCAAAATACTTAAAATTAATATTGTTGCTGCTGTTAAGTGCCGGTGAGTCGGTTCCGACCCATAGCGACCCTGTACAGGGTTTCCGAGGCTGTAAATCTTAACGGGAGTAGAAAGCCTCAGACTTGGTCATAAGTCAAAGATCATGAAGTACCAGCTTTATATTAACAGCATCTATATATATATGAAGGAGCTCTGGTAGCGTAGTGGTTACGAATCGGGCTGCGAGCCTTAAGGTCAGCGGTTCGAAACTACCAGCCACTCCGCGGGAGAAAGATGAGGCTTTCTACTCCCGTAAAGATTTACACCCTCGGAAACCCTGTACAGGGTCGCTATGGGTCGGAACCGACTCAACAGCACTTAACAACAACAACAACATTTGTGTTGCACTGTGGGTTAATGTGCCAGAGTGCAAACCTGTTGAACTGTAAGGTTGGTGGTTCAAGCTGACTTCTCAGAAACCCTATACAGGGTCACTGTGGGTCTGAATCGACTCTACGGCACTTTACAACAACATTTATTTTAAAACTAGGAAACTGAATAATTCTGCACAGTTCTAAAAAGCACAATCAAGCATAGTTCTGAAAAGCACAACTTTGCTATTCTGTTATGTAAATAGCATGAATATGAGACCTAAAAATCACTTTTCTTATAATTTCTTCATTCAAACATACTAACTTCTTTTATCAGCTTCAAATAACTAATTATGTTATCTTTAAGTCCGTCTACCTCAATGAAAAATAAAGTTGTATTCTGATGATGTAATATAATGTGTAATTGTTGTTGTGTGCCAGCGAGTTGCTTCCAACTCATATGGACCCTGTACAGAGTTTCCAAGAGCAGTTGGTGAGTTTGAACTGCCGATCTTATCCTTCTACTACACACCAGGACATGGTTAATAATATGGACAATCCAGACTACCTAGGTTGAAACTGCAATAGCCAGTACATCATGTGACTTATATTTATCACTTTAAGGAACTCTGGTAGCATAGTGGTTATGAATCGGGCAACAAACCTTAAGGTCAGCAGTTGGAAACTAACTACCAGCTGTTCCGCGGGAGAAAGATGCAGCTTTCTGCTCCCTTAAAGATTCACAGCCTCAGAAACCCTGTACAGTGTCGCTCTGAGTCGCAACCAACTCCAAGGCACATAACCACCACCATATTTATCACTTTACTTCTCTGTACTAATAGAATAGGTTAGTACAGACTTAGATACGTGTTGTTAAGTGCCGTCGACTTGATCCTGACTCATAGCAACTTTGTATAGGGTTTCCGAGGAGTGGCTGGTAGGTTTGAACCACAGATCTTGAGGTTCAAACTGACCTTGCAATCCTACAGTGCCACACCAGGACTCCTCTGATACACACATAATTTTAATGTGTTATATAAGCATTAACTGAAATTATTGTTACAATTTGTGTACATTGATAAAGAAAAAGTCTTTGGGGCTTAAAAGCTAATTCTGCCACTTGTTGCATCTTAGAGTACCTGACTTCTCTAAACCTCTATTTTTTTAACTCATACTTTTTAACAATGCAAAGTATGAGTACTCCGGAACACTTAATTGTACTCATGAGGAACCTGCACATAGACCAAGAGGCAGGTGTTCAAACAGAACAAGGGAACACCGAATAATTTAAAATTAGGAAACGTGTGTGACAGGATTGTACTCTTTCACCATACTTATTCTATCTGTATGCTAAGCAAATAATCTGATTAGCTGGATTATATGAAGAAAAATGTGGTATTAGAATTAGGAGGAAGACTCATTAACAACGCAATATGCAGATGATACAACCTTGCTTGCTGAAAGCCAAGATGATTTAAAATACTTATTAATGAAGATGAAAGACCACAGCCTTCAGTATGGGTTGCTTCTCAATGTAAAGAAAACAAAAATCCTCACCACTGGACCAATAAACAACATTCTTATCAATGGAGAAAAGATTGAAGTTGGCAAAGACTTCATTTGCTAGGATCAATTATCAACACTTACAGAAGCAGCAGCCAAGAAATCAAATGATGTATTGCATTATGCAAATCTGATGCACAACACTTCTTTAAAGTGCTGAAGAGCAAAGATGTCCATTTGAGGACAAACGTGCACCTGACTCAAACCATGGTATTTTCAATACCTTCATATGCATGCAAAAATCGAACAGTAAATAAGAAGTACTGCTGAAGAATTGATGCATTTGAGTTATAGTTTTGGAGGAGAATGTTTAAAGTACTATGGACTGCCAAAAGAACAAACAAATCTGTGTTGGAAGAAATAAAGCCAGAATGCTCCTTAAAAACCAGGATGGCCAGAGTTAGTCTCTCATACATTGGACATATTGTCAGGAGGGACCAGTCCCTGAAGGATATCATGTTTGGTAAGGTGGAGGGTCTGAGAAAAAGAGGAAGACCCCCAACAAGATGGATTAGCACAGTAGCAGCAGCAATGGGCTCAAGTGTAGCAGCGATTGTGAGGTTGGTACGGGACTGGGCAGTATTTCATTCTGCTATTCATAAAGTCACTAGAAGTCAACTTGATGGCACCTAACAACAACAACATTAAAGATTCAAATAGACCCAGTATCATCTTTGAAGGCCTGGAGATCTACTTCTGTAAAGATTACAGCCAAGAAAACCCTATGGAGCAATTCTATTCTGTAACATATGGGGTTGCTAAACAGCAATGGGATGGATTGATACAGTGACTGCAAAAATGGGCTCAAACGTAGAAAAGACAGTGAGGATGGCAGAGGACTGGGCAGTATTTCATTCTGTTATACACAGGGTTGGTATGAATCAGTAATGACTTTAGGGCACCTAACAACATTAACTTTCTCCCCAATTCATTCTAGAATTATTCCTTTCTCCCTTAAAGTCTCATTTCTTTCCATTCATTTTCATATACACATATTAATTTTCAAGGAGCTCTGGTAGCATACTGGTTACAAGTCAGGCTGCTAACCTCAAAGTCAGCAGTTCGAAAATACCAGTCATTCCGCAGGAGAAAGGTGAGGCTTTCTGCTCTCGTAAAGATTTACAGTCTCAGAAACCCTACACAGGGTCGCTATGAGCTGAAATCAACTCCACGGCACACGACCACCACCACCACCATTCTAATTTTCTTCCGATGCCTACCCATCTTTTTCTTCTATATGTTCCTCAAGAAATATCTGCTTTGGGGTTTGACACAATTATATTCTCACTTGCCTCTACGTAGGCATTTCCTATCATCTCAGGAATAATACAACAACACAGCATTTTATAGTACCTTTACATTCACTATCTCATTTAAATCATATAACCACCACCCTATGAAGTGTTACTAAACTCAGAAAATGAACGTGATCTATAACATGCAGAGTCATGTCATTAACCAAGGATAAATGCCTCAGAACACTGTGTTTCACGTGTTATTCGTCATTGCTTTCTTTTTTTAGTAGGATAAGCATGAAATTAGTTTATCAAGAGAACCTAAATGATTTATCATGAAATTAGTTAGGAAAAGGTTTGGATACCATTTCTCATACTTATTTTGTGACCTGGTACAGGCTGTCACCACTCTGAATCTGTTTTCCCACTTATTATACCAGGATAACACTCAAGGGCTTTGAAGGATAAAACAACAAATACGTTTTATAAAACCTAAGAGGTTTTTTGTTGTTGTTTTTTTTTAATGCCTTATTTTTTAAATACCTTATTTTTGCCAATACAATCACTTTTTGATCGCTATGTGTCTTATCTTTTCTCCTTGCCCCTTGCAGCACAATTATCCTACATCAACTTCTACTCACCATTATAAATCAATGCCCTATTTCTCCCACATTTGATTCTTTTACTCCATAGAGGAGACCTTTGTGTTTGGAAAGATTGTTTCCACTGAACAAAGGAAATAGAGCCATTCAAATATTTGTTAAGTATCAACTACATGACAGGAACTGTGAATCAGAAAATAGTATGTAAAGCAAAAGAACAGATCTACTAAAATGGGAGGAAGTTCATTAAAAATTTAACCAATTCTTCACCAATCTATAAAAAGCTGATCTCTTTTCCCTCCTCTTTCTTTCTACTCCTTTAAATATAACTCTTTCCATCTCTGATGAATAGAGGAAAACAGCAAAAAGAAGAATGGAGAAAGCTAGGTTCAGTTGTAAAGTCTATACCAAGGAGAATAGGACGAAACAAAGTCTAAAGCACAAGCAATACTTCCAGACATATCAAATAAAACATCAGCAACTGAGAAAGAGAAAAGAACAAAATTACTGAGCATGTATTCATATGCTAGTCACTGAGGTTCATACAAGCACATAATTGCGTTCAATATCTACACAACCTTGAGATATGGTCATTCTTTTTTTACTCAAATATTTACAGAGCAACAATTATGTTCCAGGAGCCCTGTGTGGCACTGTAGGATACGCACTAGACTGCTAACCGCAAGGTTGGTGGTTCAAACCCTCCAGCCACTCCTTGAAAACCCTATATGGGTTCATTATGAGTCAGAACTGACTCAATAGCTCCAGTAACCGTTCCATGTACTTGAAATACATCCCTCAAAACAACGTATACAAATCAGTAAAGATTCTGCTCTGGTGGCGTTTATTCTAAAAGGATTAAGACAATAAGCAATAAATACAACAGGTGAATTAAGAATTATGGTGTGGCTGTTAAGAGCCATCCCGACCGTATATATTTTCCAAGGGGCAGTTGGTGAGTTAGAACTGGCGACACTGTGGTTCACAGTCAAGTGTTTACCTTAAAGTGCCACACCAGTTATTAAAAGTCAATGAAAGTTATTTTAAAATTGGCCAAATAACAGGGGGGTTAGATACATTATTACATAAAATTAATCATCACAATAATCCAGGGAGTAAGTATAGCTAGAGAAAAGGATCAAGGGCAGATTATCCCAACTTTTAATAAACTGGGGAGAGTAGAGCAAATGACACAGGAACAAAATTATTTTTTAAAGTATAATGCCCTGGAAACCAACTGAAGAAAGTATATGGAGGAGGGAACAAGCAATTGTATCAAATGCTGTTGATTTGATAAGGGAGACGAATACTGAGAAATTAACTTGAGATTTAGTAGTATGAAGGTCACTGGTGACCTTATTAAGCATAGTTTCAATGTAATTTAAATAGTAAAAAACTAACTACACTGGATCTAAAATAAATGGAAAAAATTGAATTGGAGGCAGTATGTACCTACAACTCTTTTAAGGTGTTTAATGTAAATTGGGAGCAATCAACAGAGTTATTACATATTGTTGTTGTTGTTGTTGTTAAGTGCCGTCGAGTCGGGTCCGACCCATAGCGACCCTGTACAGGGTTTCCGAGGGTGTAAATCTTTACGGGAGTA
>NW_006408739.1:2092875-2128954 GCF_000296735.1 Chrysochloris asiatica
GCTTTCTACTCCCGTAAGGATTTACACCCTCGGAAACCCTGTACAGGGTCGCTATGGGTCGGAACTGACTCGACGGCACTTAACAACAACAACAAGATGGCGATCACAGTAGGTCTATACTCTTAGGGCAGTGACTCAGCGCTGAGTAAACTTTATGACACAGTGGTAAGAGGTGAGAATTGCCAGAGCAATGTTTATCAGTTGCAGAAGGGATAGACTCTAATGTACTAATAGAATTACTGGCTTTAAAAAGTTAGAAAGTAATAGATGAGACAGCAGAGTATATGTGAGGAGATGCTGGTAGGTAAATAAATGTTGTAAAAGTTTATGCAAGTTATCTGAGTCTTTACATTTCTTCAGTGAGGTAGAAAACAAAATAATCAGCGTAAGGTGAGGCTGGGTATTGCTGTGAGGTCTGATGTGAGAAATCACAAAAAAAAAAAAGTCACCAAAGAGACTAGAACAATGAATGAGCTAGGAAGATAAAGTATGAATGCAAGATAATTAAACTTGATGTTTGTGACCATAATTATGCATCTTCCTATGTAGAAACAGTCTACATAGGTACAGACTTGGAGTAAAAAGAAAGTTGGATTTAAATAGTTGGCACAGTAAGTTAAGTAATGGGCTGGTAACTACAAGCTTGGCAGTTCAAACCCATCAGGTGCTCTGCAGGAAAATGATGAGACTGTTCACAAAAAGATTTCCTTTCAGAAACTCTACTCTGTCTATAGAGTCCCTAGGAGCTAGCACTGATTCCATAGCAGTTGATCTGAGTTTGGGTCTCTAATTTTTTGTCCTGAGGGCAGTGGAGGTTCAGTGATAAGAGTTTTTACCTTCCATGCAGGATTGCTGGTATGTGCTGTCGAGTCGGTTCTGACTCACAGAGATCCTGTATAGGGCTTCTGAAGAGCAGGTGGAGGGTTTGAACTGCTGAAGTGCTTATCCTACAGGGCCTCACCAGGAGAGCTGGGTTCAAGTGCCAGCCAACGTACCTGATGTGCTGCCACCACCTGTCAGTGGAGGCTCGAGTATTACTACAGTGCTGAAAAGGTTTCAGTGGAGCTTTCTGACCACGAATGTTTTTCCAATTCTTCCAGACTATGATAGATAAGGAAGAGATGCCTGGCAATCTACTTTTGAAAATCAACCAATGACCACAATGGTTCAATCTTCAACAGATCATAGAAACAGCACAGAACTAGGTAGCATTTCATTCCACTGTGCAGGGGACTGCTATGAACTGGCGCTGACTTAATGGCAGATAATGACAATAACTTAAGAAAAGGAAGTTGAGGGTGTATACAAAGGAACTGAAGATGATACAGCTAATGAAGGACCATGAAATTTAAGTAGGATAACGAACAGGGCATAGGGACGATTTCAACATGTAAGATCAATAAATCAATTCTTATATCTCTCTCTCTTTAAATAAATTATACTTACATTTCCTAAATCATACAGCTGTTGAGTAGCAGAACTGGAATGAAATCTGAATCCAGATCTGCTTCATTCAAGCAACTCTTTCCAAGGTACGGGAAGCACCAAATTGCCTTGCAAATTGGATTATAATTGGCATGCCAACCTTCACCAAAATGGACCTAAGCCAAATTACATTAGACAATTTTTCCAAGCCTCTTTCGCGTCCCTGTTTTTACATGTTCCAGATGTTCCTCAGTGTTCAAACTCCAAAGATTTACCCTCCCTCTATTTTCACTTTTCCTTATAGATGGACGTTAATGAAAATCTGAACTACAAACGATTTCTCTGAACAGAGAAAAATTATTCATAAATATAAATGACTAAATAAACTTAACCATCCTTGTGGGCATTTTCATTCTAAATGGGAGTCTGGTTACTCCACTTTCATCTACACTGTGACATATATTAGGTAGAAACAATTGAGCTACATTAAGAATTTTTTCTTCTTGACTTATTATTACTAGAATGCTCTCCTTTAAGAAAATATATTCCTTACAAAATCACAGAATCCTGATTTTTTATCTTCTCTCAGAGAATGAAAAAGTGATGGCATGACATGCCACAATCAGATTCAAACTTGGGTCAAAGACATTTTATATTTGAAACTGCAATTTGAACATTATAATCAGTCTGAAACTATCTAGCAAAGCAAGAACTAACTGTATCCAGTTTGAGGATGCTACTGTTATTGAATAAATGGAGTGACATAGGTCATACTTATAATTTACTTCAAGACTACTAATTTTAAAGAAACCATCAAGTTAGCATAATAAGAAGGTTCCAATTCTGAATGTACATCAAACTTTCATCAATGACTACCTTGGAAGATTGAGGTAGACTTCTGTTGTAAACACTGTATATCTCTATATTTCCCATTAGCATATGTAGTGGATTGTATTACAATTCGCAATTATTCACTCTGTCTTCTTTCAAAAGGATAATCATTCCTGCTGTTTCTATGTAAGTTATAGGAGAAAGCATCTTTTGCATCACTGACTTTGGACTTAGCCATATAATTTGTTTTGGCCAATGACACATAAGCAAACATCCAAACAGTTTTAGGAGCTACTTTGTATTTCTGCCAGATCTTTCTTTTTGCCTTCTGTTATAAGAACAGCATGGTCCAAAAAGGAGTTGTTCTACAACCTGCATCTCAGAATGCAAAGACACATACAGCAAGGAGAGAGACATTGTCGATCTTCGGCGAACAACATGCAGCACGAGCAAACAATAAACCTTTGCTGTTGTAAGCCACTAAAATATTGAGGTCATTTGTTATGCAATATAACTTAACAAAAGTTAATACAGCATATATTATTTTTGTAAGCAGAAATATAATTATACTGCTTCAGCTTTTTAAAACAACAGTTATTACAATATCTCAATAATAATTAGAAAAAATGAATTATATTATTTTAAAAGATATCAGAAAACTACAGAAGTAACAAGAAGTTGTTCAAGGTCATCAAGTTGGTTCTGGCTCACAGCAACCTGAGTAGGATTTCTGAGGAGTTGCTGCTGGCTTGAACCATAACCTTGCAGTTAGCAGTCCATGCAGTGCTTATCCTATAGTGCCACACATAGGTGAACTAACATTCCTTCCTACATGAATTAAAAATCACCTGCCATTTCCTTTCTTGTTGCTGTTGTTAAGTGCCGACAAATCGGTTCTAACACATAGCAACCCTGCGCACAACAGAACTAAACACTGCCCAGTCCTGTGCCATCCTCACAATTGCTGCTATACTTGAACCCATTGCTGTGTCACTGTGCCAATCCATCTTGTTGGGGGGTCATCCTCTTTTTCACTGACCCTCCAATTTACTATGTAAGATGTCCTTCTCCAGGGACTGATCCTTCTTGATAATATATCTGAAGTATGAGAGACAAAGTCTGACCATCTTGGCTTCTAGGAGCATCCTGACTGTACCTCTTACAACAAATATATTTGTTCTTCTAGCAATGCATAGTACTTTTATTCTTTCCTAGGAGCAATTAACGAGTCCCAGCATGGCATTTCAAACTCACCAGCTGCTCCTTGGAAACCCTATACAGGGTTACTATGAGTCAGAGCCAACTTGATGGCACTTAACAACAAACAACAACAATACATAGACTGAAGAATGGTTTGTCCCAGGCAGAAGGACTCCATTAGTTTAAACAGAAAGAAGAACTTTTTTCAGTGTGGCGGACAGGAAACAATTGTTCTAGTTAGATGCTGGCATACCAGTTCTGACTCACAGCAACCATATGTACAACAGAATGCAACACTGCCTGACCCTGCATCACATTATCTATGTTTGAATCCACTGTTGCAGTCACAGTGTCATCTATCTCATTGAGGGGTGCTTCCTCTTTTTCCACTGACTCTCAACAGAAAACTGGAAAACCCCAAATGCAAGGCTAAAAGGAATATTTGCTGAGTTCCATGGTGGGCGAGGGGGAAGAGGCTGAACTAGAAAGTGACATTTCCCTCAATCTCGTGTAAGAAAAAAATCTTGCTAAAAAAGGAAACCTTACCACAAACACACATCAAACACAAACACCCAGTTCTCTTTCCTTGAGGCTTGTATATTGCTATGATGGTGAACAGGTTTCAGCAGAGCTCCCAGACTAAGACAGTCTAGGAGGAGAGGCTTGGTGATCTACTTATAAAAAAGACAGCCAATAAAGGGGGTTACCATGAGTCAGGGGCCAACTAAAAGGCAGCGAACAACAAAAACAGTTCTAGTTGGGAGTCTTAAGATAAGTACTCTCATAATTAATTTTAAAAAATATAATGGAAGAAAAAAATCAGTAAATATGTATAAGATTTACACAATATTAACCAAATTGACCTTATTGGCACAGACGACTAATGATTATAGAATATCCATCACATATACAAATAAAATGAAAGCTTTTCCAATTCTTTTTATGAGGCCAGCAAACTTTGATAATAAAACCTGACTTAAAGGGGATTATCAACATTTCCATGAATAGATATAAAAATTCTAACAAAATATTAACAAATTAAATCCAGTGATACATAAAAGGCATAATACATAATGACAAAGTAGGGTTTATCATAGAAGTGTAACATTGGCTTAATACTTGAAAATTAGTGTAATTCAACACATTACAGAATGAAGAGCAAGTATATGATTACTTAAATAAAAACAAAAATCATTTTTTATGAAATGTAGCACCCATTCATAATTTAGAAAACTAAAAATAGGTGTGAATGTCTTTAATTTCATTAAAGACAGCTAAAAAAAAAACTTAACATCATAATTTTCCATCACCCATTTGTCAATTTATAGTACTGTGGTAGTCTGTGTGTATTTCAAATACCAGCAGGGTCACCCAGAGTGGACAGGCTTCAGCAGAGCTTACAGATTAGAAAGATAAAAGGTTTGGTGATCTACTTCTAAAACTAAGTCAACGAAAATGCTATGGAACACAATACACTACACTGCTGTTTGATGTAATGTTGGAAGATGAGCCACGTAGACTGGAAAGCTCCCAACATACACAGTAGCCACAACCATGGACTCAAGTCAGTAACTGAGAAGAGCACAGGACCAGGCAAAGTTGTCTTCTGTTGTATGTGGGTCACCATGGCCTGTAGCTGACTTGATACTAACAAACAACAACAACAGTATAATTAATGATGAAATGGGGATTATTTTTCACTTAATTCAGGAATAAGACAATTGCTATTTCTATTAAATATTGTCCTGGAAGTTTGAGTTATTGCAATAAGAGAAAACAAAGAAATAAGTATAAAGATGAAGAAGTAAGTAAAATTAACATTATTCTCAGATGATATGGTTGTATACATAGGAACTATCTGAATCTACACACTATTAAACATTAAAAATAAGCAAATTTATATGTTGCTATTTACATGATCAGCATATAAAAATCAATTATAAATCATAATTTTATGTATTAAACCTCCTGCTGTTGAGTTGATACACACTCATAGTGACCCTATCAGATATTGTAGAACAGCTCTACAGGGTTTCCAAGATGCAAATCTTCCTAGAAGCAGACTACCATACATTTTTCTCCAGAGAAACCACTGGTGAGTTTGAGTCATTAACTTTGCAGTTAGCAGCTCAAAGGTTAACCAGCTGCTCCCCCAGGATACCTTTCTACGCATTGTTATTGTTGGTTAGTGCTGTAGAGTTGGTTCAGATTCACAGCAATCCTCTATAGGGTTTCCAAGGAGCAGCTCGTGAGTTTGAACCACCAACCTTATAGTTAAAACCAACATTTCAGTCCAGTGCTTTTATCCTATAGCGCCACACCAGGAATCTATTGTTGTTGTTGTTGTTAAGTGCCATGGAGTCAGTTCTGACTTACAGCAACCCTGTATAGGGTTTCCGAGGAGCAATTGTTGAGCTTGAACTGCCAACCTTGCAGTCCAGTGTATTAACCCACAGTGTCACACACAGGACTCCAGGACTCCACTGTTGTTGTTGCTAAGTACGTCTAGTCAGTGATGGCCCATAGCAACCCTCTATGGGGTTTCCAAGGAGTAGCTGGTGGGTTTGACCTGTCCACCTTGTGCTCGCAGTCCAGCGCCACAGCAATAGTCAAATACCATTTAAAATAGCACTAAAAACATAAAATCTCTAGCCAGAAATTAAAAAAGTGTGTAAGTCTTCCACATTAAAACCATTACTGAAAAATTTAAAGACTAAATAAATGAATAATTCATGTTCATGTACTCCACACTTACAGACTACCTCATTACCCAACATTTTGCATTTACAACAACAAAAGACCTACTACCTGACAATTTTACACATTAATGACATATACCTAGCAGTAATAAACACCAAGGTGTGAGGTGAGAGTAATGCTGGCTCAATGGTTCAGGTTACATGTCTACTTTCCCAAGCCATGATTCTCAGTGGTTTGACAGTTATATAACACTGTAATTTGGCAGTTGTATAATGATTTAATCATCCTCCTTTCTATGACCGGATATGGTCACCTCCATTTTTGCAAACACGAATTTTCACACAATAAACTGTTCTGTGGAACCTAACCATGTCAATTAGTGAGGAGTAGGTGTTATCATTAACACATCAATTCTCCCAAAATTAATTCCAAATGTCCATTAATAGAAGAATAATGATGTACTCATTCAATGGAATATTGCACAACCAGAAAAAGAATGAACTACTACTACACACAACATGGTCCCCTATAACAGACATACTGATGAGTCTACCACTCGTCTTGTTAGTTTATCTTACCTTGATAGCTTTTGTGTTGACTCACCAGTACTTCATATACCAGCAGGTTTCAGTGGAGCTTCTAGATTAAGACAGACTAAAAAGAAGGATCTGGCAAACTAATTCTAAAGAAACCTGGCCAATGAAAACCTTATGAACAGAAGCAGAACACTGTCTGGTATAATGCCAGAAGATGAACATCTCAGGTTGGTTGTTGTGAGGTGCTGTCGAGCAACCCTATCCACGACAGATCAAATAACCGCCCAGTTCTGCACCATCCTCACAATTGTTATGTCTGAGCCTACTGTTGCTGCTGCTGTGTCAATTTTCAGGTTGGAAGGTACTCAAAATAAGAATGAGGAAGAGCTACCTCTTCAGAGTAGAATCAACCTAATGACATGGATGGAGCAAAGCTTGCAGTACCTTCATTTACTAAAAAGACATGACTCAAGAGAAAAAAACACAAAACTGCAAATATTCATTAATAATTGGAATGTGGAAGTATTGTTGTTACTATTAGGTGCCACTGAGTCAGTTCCAACTAACAGGGACCCTGTATAGGGTTTGTAAAGCTGTGTATCTTTACAATGGAGTCCGGTGTGGTGCAACAGTTTAAGCACTGGACAGTGCAAACTCACTAGCTGTTCCTCAGAAACCCTATGCAGGGTTGCTATAAGTCAGAACTGACCAGACGACACTTAACAACAACAGTATCTTTACAGGAGCAGAAAAAGCCCCTCATATTTATCTCACAGAGAGACTGGAGGGTGTCAACTGCCAACCTTGTGGTTAGCAGTCCAATTCTTATCCTACAGAGACACCAGCATTCTCCATAAGAAGTATGAACCTAGAAAAATTGAGAGTTATCAAAAATGAAATGAAACACATAAAGATTGATATTCTAGCCATTGTTGTTGTTTTTGTTAAGTGCCACCTAATGGGTTCCAATTTATAGCGACCCTGCATAGTTTCTAAGGAGCAGCTGGTAGGTTTGATCTGCTGACTTTGTGGTTAATAATCCAGTGCTTAGTAAGCTGAATTGGACTGGTACTAGTCATTTTGAATCAGACAATCTTACAAGGGGACTTCAAAATGTTCTAGAAAATTTTCATTATCTTTTCATTGCATTTTCCACAAACTTTCGAAAGCCCATTCGTATGACCAACTATGTTGGGAATGATAAACTGAAGGGAAATGGTGTCATATTCATCATTTAAAAAAATGAAAATATTTTTTTCAAGATCTATCCTGAAGTATGACACCTCAAACCCAAAAGCTGTAAATCTTCAAGGGAGCAGAGCCTCATCTTTCTCCCACACTGTGACAAGGAAGACCAGTTATTATGACTATTATTTAAATTTATACACCCACTAGCTCTGGTAGCGTAGTGGTTACAAATCGGACTGTGAACCGCAAAGTCAGCAGTTTGAAACTACCAGCTGTTCCGCGGGAGAAAGATGAGGCTTTCTGTTCCCGTAAAGATTTACAGTCTCGGAAACCCTGTACAGGGTCGCTATGGGTCGGAACTGACTTGACAGCACTTAACAACAACAACTAATGCCAAAGATTAAAAAAATTGAAGATTTTTACCAAATTCTGCAGTCTTGAATTGATCAAACATGCCAGCAATGTGTACTGGTAAATGAAATTAGAAAGTTGGTTTAAAGAAAGAAGGATTAGCAGTTGGAAAATAGGGCCTCAGTGATACTGGAGAGTGCATGATAAAATTTTTAAAGACCAATGGCTTATTCATTGCAAGCACCTTTTTTCCAATAACATAAACACTGACTATACACATGGACCTAGCCAGATGGAATACACAGGAATCAAAAGAACTACATCTGCAGAAAGAGATGATGGATAAGCTCAATAACATCGCTAAGAACAAGGTCATTCTATTTAAATGAAGCACCTTTTACAAGGGTGAATACATACATGGCTAAAGATAATCCAAAAACAGCTGCAAACGTACATGAAGAGAGAACTCTGCCAGAAGGTCAAGCCAGATTAAGACAAGGAAGTGGAACATGGGTTATCATTGCTGATGTCAGACAGATCTTGGTTGAAAACAAAAAGAATACCAGAAAGATGTTTACTTGAGCTTTATGGACTATGCAAAGGCTTTCAATTGTGTACGCATGGCAAGTTATGAACAACATAGCAAAGTATTTGTATTCTGGAACACTTAATTGTGCTCATAAGGAACCTATACTTAGACCAAGAGGCAGTTGTTCAAACAGAATAAGGGAACACCAAATGGTTTTAAATTAGGAAAGGGATGTGCTAAGATTGTAGTCTTTCACCATACTTATTCAATCTGTATGCTGAGCACATAATCCAGAGGCTAACAGGATTGAAGGAAGACTCACCAACAACCTGCGATATGCAGATGATACAACCTTGCTTGCTGAAAGTGAATAGGACTCAAAATACTTACCAATGAAGATCAAAGACCACAGCCTTCAGTATGGGTTGCACCTCAATGTAAAGAAGACAAAAATATCCTCACCAGTGGACCAATAAACAACATCCATATAAATGGAGAAAAGGCTGAAGATGTCAAAGACTTCATTTTGCTCAAATCAACCATCAACACTCATAAAAGTCAACAATTTAAACAATGTATGCATTAAGCAAATATGCTGCACAAGACCTCTTGTGCTCAAGAGCAAAGATGTTAGTTAAATTATCTCAAAGGTGCACCTTTGAGGACTAAGGTGCACATGACTCAAACCATGGTATTTTCAATAACCTCATATGCATGTGCAAGTTGGACAGTGAATTAGGCAGAGCGTAGAGGAACTGGTGCAATTGAGTTATGGTGTTCGAGGATAATATTAAAAGTGCCATGGACAAACCATTCTGTGTTGGAAGAAGTACAGCCAAATGTTCCTTGGAAGCCAGGATGGCCAGACTCCATCTGTCATACTTTGGACACACTGTTAAGAGGGACCAGTCCCTGGAGAAGGATATCAGGTTTGGTAAACTGAAGGGTAGGAGAAAAAGAGGAAGACTGACAACTAGATAGATTGGCACAGTGGCAGCAGCCATGGGCTCAATAGTAGCAACGAATGTGGGGTTGAGCCAGGGCCAGGTAGTGTTTATTCTGTTGTGCATAGGGTCACTATGAGTGGATACTGACTAAATGGCACCTAACAACAACAACATACATACATGGAGTCCTGGTGTGACATTGTAGGACAAACACTGGACTGCTAACCACAAGGTCACAAGTTCAAACCCACCAGTCACTCCTCAGAAACCATATTCAGCATTGCTATGAGTCAGAATCAAATAGGCAGCACTTAACAACAACAGCAGCAGCAAGTAATCTATGGGGCTGAAGGATAAGCACTGGATTACAAGGTCATTCAAATCACAAGGTTGGTGCTCACTGAGTCAGAACTGAATCAATCGACAGCACTTAACAATAACAACAACAACAACATACTTCATCTTGCTTACTTTGGACATACTATCAGAAGGGACCAATCCTTGGAGAAGGACATCATGTTTGGTTAACTAAAGGGACAAATCTGTCCAACACAGAGGCTACACTGTATAGTAAAAAGGAAGATAAATAAAAATACCCAAGATTAGGAATAAGGTAGAGCCCCTGAGTGGTACAAATGGTTAAAGTGCTCAGTTGCTAACTAAAAAGTTAAAGTTTCAATCCAGCCAGAGGCACACTGGAAGAAAGGTCTAGTGATCTACATCTGAAAACACAAACAGTGAAAACCCAGTGGAGCACAGTTCTACTTTGACACACATGAGGTCACCATGACACAGAATCTACTCCACAGCAGTGGTTTGGATTAAGGTGGCCTGGGTGTTAGCCCTAACTCTATCATTTAGATGTGAAGTAAGTCATTGAACAGTGCTTAGTTTCCGCATTTGTAAGTCCAAATAAACCTTCAAAGTTCTATCTAGTTCCAAAATCTTAGTCTTTGAGATAATCTAACTAAAGAACATACTCTTAATTTTTAAATTGTCATATAATGAGTAATCTAAGGTCTGAATGTAGTAAAACTGAGTTAGCTCTTATAATTTGAATTCAATTAACATTAAAATCAGATAACTGCTTGCTGCTATTTATCCAGTCACCTGTATTTCAAGTCATTCACTTTAGCCTATAGACTCTGATGTCATGCCTATAGCAGCCAAGAAACCTTGACAGTCAGGTTACCTTTCTTGTCTTTTCTGAGGATAATTTATTCATTCTTCCAGACCCTGCTCAAACACTACCTTCTTTGAAATGCTACCCCTCCTACAGCCATTCAGTCAAAATTAATTGTTCCTTCCTCTGTGAACCCACAGCATGTTGCTTGTACTTCTATTACAGCTTTTATATCATTCTGTAGTTTAGATACTTGCTTTCATGTATGCTAGTAAGCCCTTTCCAGAGAAAGATATGCCCACTCAGTCAGATAAGCCAAATTATCTTTGGAAAACAGTAAAAGAGCCTTCATTACTTATTTCTATGTTAATGGTGGCACACTGAAATAGCAGATACCAAACATTCCTTCCCCCAATTCAAAACAAAAACAGATTACAATGAACATTCAAGACATAATGCTGTGGGTAAATGCGCTGGATTAATGTGCTGGACTGCAGTCGGTTTGATCTGCAAGGTCGGTAGTTCAAGCTCACCAGCTGCTCCTCAGAAACGCTACTAAGGGCCATTATGGGTCGGAAGTGACTTGACTTGACGGCACTTAACAGCGACAACATTAACATATTTTCCAGAATAATCTACTAACTAAAGGCAGATAAACAAAGAAGTATATGTGAACTATAGTGAATAAACAAATTATAAATTTCAGTAATTAAACTATTCTATGTTAATAAATAGATGATTGGAGAAGAGGGAAGTGGACTACCTGGGGATATGTTAAGTGTCATCAAGTCTGTTCTGACTCACAGTGACCCTGTATAGAGTTTACCAAGGAGCAGCTGGTGAGTTTGAACCGCCCACCTTGCATTTCAAACTGACCTTGTGGTCCAGTGTTATCCAGCACCACATGGTATAATATGACCTGCATCCCATGATGATAGATGATTAGTCCACGATAATCCAAGTCCTTTCTAAAATATCTTAAAAACACAACTGTGAAAATAAAGTCAGTCCCTCTGTGAATGGCTGAAATAGTAAGATAGAAACAATAAAGAAGTTGTTAAAAGCAGAGTTATTTCCTGTGTGGAAAAAGGAGACTGTGGTAAAAGTGAATAAAGCTGACTTGAAGAGTAAAGCAAACATGAAAAATAACCCTGAGGGTCTTCAAACCCTGGGTCGAATATTACTAGGACCTCTTCCTGTATTTGTGTTTTGTGAGACAGATTCTCCAATGTTCTTATAATAAATTTTCCCCTTTAGTACACCTAGTAGAATTTAAATTGGCACTTGCAACCAAAACAATCTTGTGACAGACTGTTAACTTTGGTGACCTCCAATTAACCAAATATTCACACTCTTATGTGGTCCCTTCCAACGTCTCTGGACTGGCCTTGAGATGTTTTTAACAGAATAACAGTAGAAGTGAAGCATCCTGGCAGCTTCTGCTTTTTCCCTCTCACAACACTTGCTTTCACAGTACTTCTTGGAACCTAGCCATCACACTAGGAGGCAAGTGAATCAGCCACATGGTGACACCTACAGGTAGAAGAATGAAGACTCTGGCCAAAGGTCCTACAAGAGATCCTAGATGAGAACCTGGAGTCCAGGTTCATGCTAGAATCCCAGTTGACAAAACCTGTCTTCATCTGGGTTATTCAGAAGGGCAAAACTAGTGAAATGTAGATGGATGAATGGATGGATAAACAGACTCTGACAGACAGACAGGTAGACAGACAAAAGTTTACTTCAAAGAACAGGCACACACAATTGTGGGGCTGATAGGTATAAAATTTGTAGGTCAGGTAGCAGGCTGGGCTTCTGCAGGCTTATGTCCCAAGATCCATAGGTCAGATGACCAGAAAAGTACAGGTCAAGTGAGAGGGAAAGTGAACTCTGCCAAAATATCCATATTCTAGAGATAGGCCATATCCCCAGGGAAGCTCCCCTTGTAACTGACTGGTTGATCATACACATAATGAAAAGTTAGTAATTACATTTACAGAACAGAAAGAAGACCATTATCTAGCCAAACCACTGAGAATCACAGCCTAGCCAAGTTAACACATAACATTATAACATTAATGCCATTAATTCACAGAAATATTGGAGATATTCAATTGTAACTTTAAATCACTAAGTTTGTGGTGGTTTGCGATGCATTAAATATAACAGTTTAATTCACATGCAAGTAACTTGGAATTTAAGTATTCCTAATATCTGGAGTACTGGTGTGGCGTTGTAGGATAATACGTCAGACTGCAAAGTCGTTTGAACTGCAAGGTCGGTGGTTCAAGCTTACGAGTTGCTCCTTGGAAACCCTATACAGAGTCGCTATGGGTCAGAACTGACTCGACAGCACTTAACAACAGCAACAATATAGAATATACACTAAAAGAGGGCAGTCACCCAGGTGAAACAGTGGCTAGATCACTTGGCCAACTTTTTGAAAAGATGGTGGTTCAAACACACTAACCGCTCTATGGGAGAAAGATGTAGCAGTCTACTTCCATAAAGGATCATAGTCTTAGAAAGCCTACAGAAGCAGTTCTGCTCTTCTATAGAGTCACCAAGCATTGGAATCAAC
Organism: Chrysochloris asiatica; assembly: GCF_000296735.1. Taxonomy (NCBI): domain Eukaryota; kingdom Metazoa; phylum Chordata; class Mammalia; order Afrosoricida; family Chrysochloridae; genus Chrysochloris; species Chrysochloris asiatica. The sequence continues at coordinate 2,106,287 of NW_006408739.1, forward strand.
TCAACAGCAAAGGGTATGGTGTGTATTCATGGAAGGTAGCAAACTATGGCCCATGGACCAACGCTGGTCAGCGAGGTCTGCCAGTGTGTCTGAAAAACAAATTTTATTGGAACACAGGCTCATTTGCTTCCATATAGTCCATGGCTATTTCTGTGTTATAAGAACACAGTTGAATATCTTGCAATAGAAATCATATATCCCAAAGACCTAAAATATTTACTATCCGGTCCTTTATAAAAAGTTTGGCAAACCTTGTCCTACGGTACTTGTCAAGTGTTTTACTATATAAAAGACTTAAAATGTAACCTACTCTGCTACCAAGTCCTCAAGTTCTGAGAATGGCATTAAACATACTCGTATTTAGTAGGTTTAGTCTAACACAATGCAAAGCACAACATATGGTATATATTGTTTGTTAAGACTAATATATTCATCAAGGATAGTAAAACAACAGTTATAAAATCCTATCATACTATTTAGCTGCTTAAAAGCTCCGCTTTGGAAGGTCTCCCTTATTCTTTGAGTTTCTCACTTTAGATACTGACCCAATTTCAAATGGCAATGCCTGCTTCATTATGATGCAAAATGGCATTTTTCTTTTAAATTAACATTACTTCACAGATTCCTCTACAGAGAAAACTTTGAAAAATCTCACATCTGTTATTGCCTAGGAGTCCTGGTGTGGCCCTGTAGAATAAGCACTAGACTGCTAACCACAAAGTTGGCAGTTCAAACCCACTGATCACTCTTCAGATAACCTATACAAAGTTCACTATGAGTCAGAACTGACTCGACGGCACTTAACAACAAAAAACGAACCGATTCTTAAGACTTTTCTTTGTCTGGGTTGAAAAAATAGTGATTTGAGCATAAGAGTAAGGAATATTATATACTAGAGAGGAGGGATGTTGTTGTTGTTGTTGTTAAGTGCCATCGAGTGGGTTCCGACCCATAGCGACCCTGTACAGGGTTTCCAAGGCTGTAAATCTTTATGGGAGTAGAAAGCCTCATCTTTCTCCCGTGGAGCGACTGGTAGTTTCGAACTGCTGACCTTAAGGTTCGCAGCCCGATTCGTAACCACTACGCTACCAGAGGAGGGATAGTTTATGAAATATCATATGTCAAGGAGAATCTATAGAATTTAATACATTCCAAAAAACATTTTTTGGCAGGAAAGTTTGGGAATCATTGACTTAGGCAACATTTTGTTGTTGTTACATACTGTCAAGTTGGTTCTGACTCATAGTAACCCTATATAGGGTTTTCAAGGAGTGGCTAGTGGGTTTGAACTGCCAACCTTGTGGTTAGCAGTTAAGTGGGTTATCTTAGTGAGCCACACCAGGAGTCCTCTTTTTTCTTATTATTATTGTTAAGTGTCTTCCAGTTGGTTCCGACTCATAGCGGCACTGTATTTTAAAAAAAATGGAGTGGCTGGTGAATTTGAACCACCAACTTTGTGGGTCAAACTGACCTTGCAGTCCAGCGCTTTAGCCCAAAGTGCCACACCAGGACTCCTTAGGGTAACTATTCTAAGTGTACACTTTTCCTCATCTACAACTAAAGATTCTTCAAATAAACAATAATCTATGTAAATAATTTTAATTTGCCCTGTATTATATTACTTCATTATATGTATAATATATGAAAAATTTCAACTGATAGTACCCCAAAAGGAAAGAAAAATAAAAAATAAGACAAGGGGAAAGAATGAGAGAAATGAAGAAAAGGGAGAAAGAAGGGGAGTGGGAGAAAGAATACATATATATGTGCTCATATAAAGAAAATTTTCTACACGGATTTAAATGAGTCTTAGAAAATATCAGAAACAGTTTCACATATCTACTCAGATTTTACTGAATACCCATACCTTTAAAATGTAAAATTCTCATCCTTCATTACTATGTTACAAATAGCATTCCAGTCTCTAATTGCCCAAAATTTAAACTGTAAAATAAGACTTTAGAACAAACAGAAGCTTGGTTCAGTATTGATATTTAATTATGCTTCTAAAATAAAATAAAATATTGCAAAAAATAGCTTGGGATAAACAAAAATTGAGGTCAGATATCTAAAAGCTGTATTGGTTGTCTTCTGTTGCCATGTTTATAAAAATATTTATATACTTACCATGTTTATAAAAATATTTATATACTTGTGTGGCGCTGTAGGATAAGCACTCAACCACAAGGTCGGTTTGAACCACAAGATCAGCAGTTCAAACTCACCAGCCACTCCTTGGAAACACTACACAGGGTCACTATGAGTCAGAACAGACTCGATGGCACTTAACAACAACACAATACTTACTATGACGTTCAACAAATGTGTCTACCATAGGGCAAGGAGCCCTGGTGATGCTGTTGGAACCCACCACTCTGCAGGAGAAAGATGGGACTGTCTGCTCCCTTAGCTCAGAAACCCTGTAGAGGGTTGCTCTAAGTGGGAATCAACTCAATGGCAGTGGATTTGGTTTTCGGTATCATATGTTCACACTCATTAAATACTTATCTTCATTATCTCACTTACTTTAACTATCTTCTAAATCAGACATTAGTGTATTATTCTTCATTTTACAGATGAGCAAACAGAACCTTAAAGAAGTAACTCTCAAAATTTAACCACTCAATTTATATACAAATCTAGGCAGTCTACTCCAGATTTCACTCCCTAGTCTAAATACCTGTGAAAACCTAAAATATGAGTGTTTATCTTTTAAAAAGTTCATGGAAAATGTAATTAAAAGATAATGGAATTTCCCCTGTGCTTGCTGAAGCCCACTCTTGTTGTTCATTGAGGGCACGTGTCTTATTTTCACATATTTTAAATACAATAAGCATAATTGGGAAATACTAATTTTTGCCATTTAGATTTTTGGATATCAGTAGTTTTTATATGAAAAAAGAAAATGTTAATACCCATGAAACCTCTAATACATTATTATTCTTCTAAACTTGATTGTGTGAATCAGTTATTATGCTTAGATTTATATAATTTTTATTCTAAATCCTAGACATTTTATAATTCTTGAGCTTGCTATTGTTGTTGTTGTTGTTAAGTGCTGTCCAGTCGGATCCGACCCATAGCGACCCTCTACAGGGTTTCCGAGGAGTGACTGGTAGCATGTTATATTGAATAAAATACAAGTGAACATATTATGCAGTGGTAGAAACACATTTGTTTCAATTTTCACTTGATATGAATGTCAATTTTGGGGCTTTTTTTTTTTTTCAGATTTTCCTGTTTGATGAAAAGAAGGCATTTCAAATCAATAATTTCACTGTCAGCAATAGATTGCAGATAACATGAGTATAAGCAGCAAAAGAATGGCAAACACAAGGTTATTTCCTGAGATCTGAATGACAAGAATTTAGAACTGAAGGAGATCTTGAGACCATCTAGTCAACTTTTTGTTTTACAAATGAGACTAAACTCCCAATGAAAAATCCAAACAAACTGCCATCACAAGTGGTAGTGACAAAATTAACTGTTTCTACTCTTTGCTATCATAGGTTTACTTACTAAGATAAAAATATGTTCAATCAACATGTTAATGGTAAAAATGGGAGGTGGCAAGTAATTAAGAAGAAAACTATATATTCTAATGTAAATCCAGAATTTAAAAAAATTAATATTCACAGAAAGAAAATTCACATGGAAAATCACTATTTCTGTAGCAAAAATTAAAGGAATAAATATAAAGGTATACATAAAATCCCAAAAGATCATTTTGCAGGGGAAAGAAAGACTACCATTTTCTAGAGAGTCAACAGAACTCTAGTGTCTTGTAAAAGTGTTCCATTCTCAAATAAATTTCTAAAATACTAGACTAAATAAGCTCAGCAGGATCCATCATTTTAATGTTACTAATACATAATGTGAATCTCCAAACCCCAAACCAAACCCACTGCCATCAAGTTGAGTCTAACTCATAGCAACCCTACAGGACAAAGTAGAACTGCCCCTTCTTTATGGAAGATTTATGCCTTATCTTTCTCCAGGCAAGCAGCTGGTAGGTTCAAACCAACAACCTTTTGGTTAGCAGCCCAATGCTAACCATGGTGCTACCAGGGCTCCCTGAATATCCAAAAGACTATAACTGGCCATACATTCAAATTAAAGCAACATAAAAAAGATTATCTTAAGAGTTAGCAAAACTTCATTCTCTAGTATTGGAGTCCTAGTATGGCACTGTAGGATAAGCACTGAACTGCTAACAACAAGGCTGGCAGTTCAAATCCACCAGCAGCTCTTTAGAAACTCTACGCCAGGTCACTATGAGTTAGAACCCACTCACCATGCACTTAACAACATATGAATAGCACTACTCTAAAAATATAACCATTCTTACCTTGCTGTTGTTAAGTGCAATGAAGTCAGTGTCAACTCACACCAACCCTGTATAGGAAGTCAATCATTATGAATGTTCCTGATACCTAAATTAAGCACTAATTGACACTTTGATCTGTTCCAATTCTAAATTAAAAATTAACTGCTAGAGGAGTATTTTCATGAAAGAAGTAATCTATAAGAGCAAGAGGAAAAGAAATGGTCAGCTGCAATAAACGACATTCTTAGGAAAGACAAGAAGAAAGCAATAAGGTATCAACATTTCAGGGGGCCTCTATAAAGGGACTTGTCTGACCAAAACTTTTCCGCCTTTTAGCACTGAACTGCTAACTGCAGGTCAGTGGTTCAAATGTACCAGCTGCTCCTTGTAAACCCTATAAAGATCACTGTGAGTCAGAACCAACTAGATGGCACACAACAGTGACAGAAACTCCTCTTCATTTGAAGACTTTCCTTCCCTCTATGTGATTTTTGTGGTGTTACTTATTCAGTGTCCCATTTCCAAGACTCAAGGATGGGCATTGCTAAGACCTGGCCAATTAAAGTCTTCACTCTCCTGGCTACAGTGATTGACCCAAAGGTAGACATGCTAGCCAAGCTAGGTAAAAGAGCATCCTGGACTAGTGTATGTAAAATCTTTCCTCTGGACTCACTATTTGAACTGAGAAGGCCTGGAATTGACTATTACTTTAACTTCCCAAACCTTTCCTTTCTCAATTGTGGTTATATGATAAAGTCAGCATGCAACAAACTCAGGAAAAAAGAGCAATAAAATAGGAAGTAAAAGTTCCTCATTAAATTAATTCCCTGATTACATAGTTTCAGACCCTAAAGTTAGTCTTCCTCTAGGTTCTGTGCTTATATGGTTGATAAATTCCCCTTTTTAATCTAACTAGGGGCTCTGGTAGCGTAGCGGTTACGAATCGGGCTGCGAACCGCAAGGTCAGCAGTTAGAAACTACCAGCTGTTCCACAGGAGAAAGATGAGACGTTCTGCTCCTGTAAAGATTTACAGCCTTGGAAACCCTGTACAGGGTCGCTCCAACTCCACGGTACATAACCAAGGAGTCCTAGTGTGGCACTGTAGGATAAGCACTCAACTACAAGGTTGGTTTGAACAGCAAGGTCAGCAGTTCAAACTCACCAGCTGCTCCTCGGAAACCCTATACAGGGTGCTATAAATCGGGACCAAGTAGGATAAGCACTCAACCACAAGGTTGGTTTGAACAGCAAGGTCAGCAGTTAAAACTCACCAGCTGCTCCTGGGAAACCCTATACAGGGTGCTATAAATCAGGACCAAGTCAAGGGCACTTAACAACAACAATAACAATCTAAGCTAATTTTGAGTTGGGTAGCTATCAATTCAGGAGCTCTGGTGGCACAGTGGTGAAAATGCTAGGCTATCTAACCTAAAGGTTAGCAGTTCGAACCTAGTAGACACTCCATGGGAGAAAGATGTGGCCGTCTGGTTCTGTAAAGATTTACAGTCTTGGAAACCCTTTGGGGTCACTCTGAGTTGAAACGTACTAGACAACAATAGGTTTGGTTTGAGTTTATCTGTCATTTGCAACTTTAAAAAGTCCTAATCTACCTATGTAACTCAAGAAAAAGATATACCTTATAAAGATCAGAAAGATAATATCTAATAAATCTGGTAAAATAAACACATCTATTTTGGAAGGCAAGCTGGCAAAGCCTATCAAAATTTTAAATCCATATGCCCTTGACCCAAAAAATTTACACAGTAATTAATCTTATTTTTTTAATCATAAACATGCGATAAATGTGCAATGCTGTTAGCTACAAATTTGTCAAAATAAAAAATAAAATCCCCAATGTCCATAAATTAAGGAGTGATTAAACATAGCACAATCTATGATGTAATACTATAAAGCCATTAAAAAAAAAAAGATATGTGTCTACAGGAACTAATTTTTTTAAGTAGGAGTACAATATAGTAGTTAAGAGCTTATATTCTAGGGACCAGACAACATGGTTCCAACATTCAGTCTGGCCTCTTATCCCATTATCTTGAGCGAGTTACTTAATTTCTCTCTGCTACAATTTCCTCAACTATAAAATGGTGGTGATACTAAGGCTATTATGAGGTTTACATTCATTAACGTTGTTGTTGCTGCTAAGTGCTGTCAAGTTGACTCCGACTCATAACGACCCTCTATAGGGTTTCTAAGGAGCGACTGGTGGGTCTGAACTGCCGATCTTGTAGTTAACAATCTAGTACTTAACCTACAACACCACACCAACAGACTCTGCATAAGGCTCTAGAAGAGAATTTTACACTTTGTAATCTCTCAATATAACTAACCATTGTTGTTGTTGTTATTGTTAGGTGTTATCCAGTAGACCCTGACTCATAGCAATACTATGCACAACACAAGGCAACACCGCCCTTTCCTGTGCCATCCTCACAATTAATGTTACTTTTGAGCCCACTGCTGCTGCCACTGTGTCAATCATTCGGGGTCCTCCTCTTTTGGCTGGCCCACCATTTTACCTAGCTTGGTGTAAAATTAACCATTGTATTTTTGTTAATATGAAAAATAAGTAAGTAGGAACTGTGGCAAACTGGATAACACATGCCTTCTCTCACAAGGGCCGTCACTATAACCAACTATTATCATGTGAGAAAGCATTTGCAGTGTTGCCAAATGTTTCAAAATTTCAAAAGGATGTAAAAATCTGGATTTTATAAGAAATTTACCAAATTTTAAATGTTTTTGTTGTTAAGTGCCACTGAGTTGATTCCAACTCAAAATGACTCTGTATAGGATTTCTGAAGCTTGATGAAATCTTTGCAGGAGCAGAAAGCTTAGTCTTTCTCCTGCAGAGCAGCTGATGGGCTTAAACCGGTCAACTCTGGTTCACAGTCCAGCGCTTATCCTATGGAGTTACCAAGTTCTATGGATACAGATTAGAAACTATAAATTGAAGGACAAAGGTATACAGTCACAACAAAATTATAAATATATTATAGAACTATATCACAATACTCCATGATAACAGATATTCAAAATGGAATATGCCAAGTTGTTAAGTGTTGTCAGTCCCAACTCATAGTGACCCTGAATAGGGTTTCCAAGGAGCTGCTGGTAGGTTTGAACTGCCAACCTTACAGTTAGCAGTCCAGTGCTTATCTTACAGCTCCGCACCAGTACAGTATAAAATATAGAATTTGTATATAATTTTGAATAAGAGTATTGAAACTGAGTATAAAATTGGATAAGAATTTAGTCAGATCTGTGTTTGAATCCTGGCATCACCATATGTAATCTTGAGCAAGTAACTTAACCTCTCTATTCCTGAATCTTTATGATAGGAACAATATAGCATCTTATATAGGTTGTAAAGAATAGCTAACAAGTGAAAAGTAATTAGCACAGTTAGAGCATTGGTTGGTTACGTGCCGTGGAGTCGGTTCCGACTCGTAGCGACCCGTACAGGGTTTCCGAGGCTGTAAATCTTTACGGGAGTAGAAAACTTCATATTTCTCCCGCGGAGCAGCTGGTAGTTTCGAACTGCTGACATTGCGCTTTGCAGCCCGATTCGTAACCATTATGCTACCAGAGCTCTCCAATAAATATTATCTATAATTATTTGCTAAGGTCAGCAGTTCAAAACTACCAGCTGCTCCACGGGAGAAAGATGAGGCTTTCTGCTCCCGTAAAGATTTACAACCTCGGAAACCCTGTACAGAGTTGCTAGGAGTCGGAACCGACTCCACGGCACGTAACCAACCAATCAAATAATTATTTGTTTAAATAATAAATCTGATAGGTTTAACAACAGCAACAAAACTTAAATCATGTTCAATGTCCTCTAATAGAAAGCTGGAAATAAGCAATTGTTTTAAAATGTATTAAAAATGACTTGATATAAAACCGTTTTGGTGCTTGAATTAAGTTTGTTTACACCAAAAATACTTTATTCCTTGAAATACAACATAAATGATGAATAAACATAAAGCATTTTTTGGTCATTTCAAACTTGACTGGACAATATTTTCATGCTAATACTGAAATGTAAGCTCTAAAAGGATAAGGACTGTGTCTGTCTTACTATCTATCGTATCCTTCACTTAGCATTGTTGTTGTTGTTGTTATGTGCCGTGGAGTCGGAACCGACTCATAGCGACCCTGTACAGGGTTTCCGAGGGTGTAAATCTTTACGGGAGTAGAAAGCCTCATCTTTCTCCCGCGGAGCAGCTGGTAGTTTCGAACTGCTGACCTTGCGGTTTACAGCCCGATTCGTAACCACTACGCTACCAGAGTCAGGGGCTAGCAAGAAGCAGATATTGAATAATGATGGTATCATTTAATATGTTCTTTATATTAACTCTATTGTTGCTGCTAAGTGCTGTCAATTCAGTTCTGATTCATAGCAACCCTGCACAGGGTTTTCTGAGGAACAGTGGATGGGTTTGAACTGCTGACCTCATGGTTCGCAGTCCAGTGCTGATCCTACAGCACCACACCAGGAGTCCATTAACCCTATAAGGTAAGCATAGCTACCACATTTAAACTAAAAACTATGTATAAACTAAGGAGGCTGAGGTAAAATGTGGTGAATTGTCTCAAAAATAGTACAGGAGGCAGAACTTTTGACTCTTAAGTTTTGACAATTAGAATAATCTTCCAAGTAACAGTATTTTTAGAATTTCTTCTATATATAATTTCACGTTTTCATTTTTTAAGATATTATATTCCATTACTCTAAAATAATCCTCATAAAGACTGTTCATCAACTAAGAAGCAATATATTGAATGTGATTTTTTAAAAATATCTCAAATACATAGCATTATTAAGATCCTGTTACCATGAATAATACTGCCTTTTGAAAATACTAAACCCTATACCATCTACTATGAACTACTATTTTAGTGATAATAGCCAGCTTCTGGTTTACCTAAAAGCTGGAGTTCTTTCCTGATGAAAGCCAGCTTCTGGTTTACCTAAAACAGGAGTTCTTTCCTGATCAAAGGAGCTCTGATGGTAGGGTCTGACAACTTGGCTGCTAGCCAAAAGGTCAGTGACTTGAACCCACCAGCTGTTCCACAGGACAAAGACAGAGCAGTCTGCTTCATAAATATTTACAGCCTTGGAAACCCTGTGAGGCAGTTCTATGACACAAAAGTGACTTATGGAACCTAAAAAAAACGAGAGACCTTGCAGACAAAGTAAAGCAACAAAAGTTTATACATATTTTTTCTTCCAGTTTAGAATCGAGGGACTGAATTTTTCAACTTGTCTTTTATATCTTATTCTTTTGTTTTTTAATGAAAGATATCATCAACAATATTACCACTTTTATTTAAATTTACACACTAACTTCTACAGCTAGTGATGATGAAATTGAGGAATTCCAGGTGTGGCCTTATAGAATCAGCACTGGATGTGAACCACAAGGTTGGCAGTTCAGACCTAACATCTGCTCCTCAGAAACCCTATACAGGAATCAAATCACTGAGTCAGAACTGACTTGAAGGCACTTAACAACTATCAACTTCTTCTGTGTGAAACTGATCAAACATGCAATCAAGATGATAATTAGTGATGATTGGAATGCAAGGTTGAAAACAAAGACAAAGGCTCAGTAGCTGAAAAATATGGCCTTGGTGATAGAAATGATGCTGGAGATCACAAGTTGTAATTTTGCAAGACCAATGGCCTATTCATTGCAAATACCTTTTTTAAACAACATAAAAGACACCTATACACACGAATCTCATCACATGGAATATAAGGAAATCAAATTGACTACATCTGTGGAAGGAGATGGTGGAAAAGTTCCATATCATCAGACAAAAAACTAGGCCAGGGACAGACCAACAGTTGCTCATATGCAAGTCCAGATGCAGATGAAGAAACTTAAAACAAGTGATTGAGAGCCCAAATATGACCTTGAACATAATTTAGAAATCATCTAAAGAATACATTTAAATGCATTAGACACTAATGACCAAAGACCAAAAAATTGTGGGGTGACATAAAGAACATCATACAGTAAGAATGCAAAAGGTCATTAAGAACAAAAGACAGAAGGAAGAATTCAAAATCAATGTCAGAAGAAACTCTGAAACTTGCTCTTCAATGTAGAGATGCTAAAGCAAAAGGAAGAAATGAGGAGGTAAAAGAACTGAACAGAAAACCTCAAAAGGCAGCTTGAGAATACAAAGCCAAGTATTATAATGAAATGTGTAAATACCTCGAGTTAGTAAACCAAACGGGAAGAACATGCTTAGCATTTCTGAAGCTGAAAGAACTGAAGAAAAAATGTCAAGCTTTACTTGAAATACTAAAGGATTCTATGGGTAAAACATTGAATGACGTAGAAAGCATCAAAGAAGATGAAAGGAATACACAGTCACTTTACCAAAAAAGAAATGGTCAATGTTCAATCATTTCAAGAAATAGCATATGACCAAGAATCAATGGTACTAAAGGAAGGTGGCCAAGGTGCACTGAAGGCATTGGCAAAGGACTACTGGCAATTACTGGTAATACAAATTGATATTTTTCAACAAACTGATGCAGCACTGGAGGCACTCACTCATCTAACCCAGGAAATTTGGATGATAGCTACCTGGCCAACTGATTGAAAGATATCCATATTTCTGCCCATTACAAAGAGAGGTGACCCAAAGGAACGTGGAAATCAGTAGACAATATCACCAATATCACATGCAAGAAATATTTTGCTAAATTTTAAAACGGTTACAAGTATACATTGACGGGGAACTGCCAAAAGTTTAACCCGGATTTAGACTAAATTGTGGAACAAAGGATATCATTGCTGATGTTAAATGGATCTTGGCTGAATGCAGAGAATACCAGAAAGATGTTTATCTGTGCATTCTTGACTATGCCAAAGTTTTCGACTGTGTGGATCAGGGCAACATTGCAAAGAATGGCTATTCCAGAACACTTCCTTGTGCTCATGAAGAACCTGTACACAGACCAAGAGGCAGTTGCTCCAACAGAACAAAGGAACACTGAATGGTTTAAAATTTGGATATGTGTGTGCGAAGGTTGTATTTCGTTCACCATACTTAACCTATATGCTTCATATTTATGTGAAGAGCAAAGTGGCAGCAGAATTGGAAAAACACTCATTAACAGCCTGTGATATGCAGCTAATACAACCTTACTTGGTGAAAATTAAGAGAATTTAAAACACTTACTGATTCATTATGGGTTGTATCTCAATGCAAAGAAAACAAAAGTCCTCACAACTGGGCCAGTAATTAACATTATAATAAATGGAGAAAAGAATGAAGTTTTCAAAGACTTCATTTTGCTTACAACCATTATCAACATTCATGTAAGCAGCAGTCATGAAATCAAATGATATACTGCATTTGGCAAATCTGCTGCACAAGACCTCATTAAAGTGTTCAAGAGCAAGATGCCAGTTTGAAAGCTAAAATGAGCCTTACCCAAACCATGGTATAATCAATAGCTTCATTTGCATGTGAAAGCTGAACACTGACTAAGGAATACCTTATATGAATTGATGCATCTGCCTTATGGTGTTGGAAAAGAATATTAAAAGTGCCATGGACTGCCAGAAGAACAAACAAATCTGTGTTGGAGGACTTATAGTCAGAATTCTCCTTAAAAGCCAGCATGGGGAGACTTTGTCTCTCAGACTTTGGACATACAATCAGAAGGGACAAGTCCCTAGAGAAGGACATCATGCTTGGTAAAGTGGAGGGTCAGTGAAAAAGAGGAAAACCCCCAACAAGATGGATTGGCAGTGTGACAACAGCAATGGGCAACAAAGATTGTGAGCAGTACTAGGCAGTGTTTCATTCTGTTGTGCACAGGGTCACGAAAAGATGGAACCAGCTGGATGGCACCTAGAAGCAAAAATCAACAACAAGCTTTGTGTTACCAGTGGTTTCAATTTTACACTTAATTTTAGACTCAGCTGAAGTCTCACTTCCTTTAACAAAATCTTTCCTAGGAATTATTCTATACATTGCCTTTTTTTTTTTGCTTCTAAGCTCTGGTAGCGTAGTGGTTACGAATCGGGCTGTGAACCTTAAGGTCAGCGGTTCGAAACTACCAGCTGCTCCGCGGGAGAAAGATGAGGTTTTCTACTCCCGTAAAGATTTACACCCTCGGAAACCCTGTACAGGGTCGCTATGGGTCAGAACTGACTCAATGGCACTTAACAACAATAACAACAGTGTTTATAAATATTATAATTATTCCTATTTTTAAATTGGGGGGGGGGGACACAAGTAAACCTGGTATCATATATTCTCTTTTCAGCAGGTCAGGATGCTAAAAGATAGTAATATGTATTTTATGCATGCTTTAAGTGATCTTAGAGAACAATTCCTTCATTTTAATAGTGAGAAAAGCTCAAGATTAGGAAATGTTCATTTACTGTCCAGATTAGGATTAGAACATGATCCCTTTGTGTTCTTTCCACAATCTTAGTGCTCCTTAATTTTTTTCATTAAGTACCAAGAACAAAAAAGAATGACAAAGTCTGGAGTTACATAATGAGCTCACTTGAAATTTCTTCAGACGATTCTGATTTTATCTAGATAGCTCATGTAAATGCTACACTCCGTGACTAATGCTTGATATAAAAAAATGTTCTAAATTACTTACAACAAAGCAAAACTGGTACTTTAAAATTTATTGTTTATTGTCATTGTTTGAATTCTTAGAGTATTATTTGACATAATTTGAGAATCAGGGAACAAATTGGGGTAACATTTACTTATCTTACAATATCACTTCCTGACTCCTTTGAGTCTCACTTTATGAATCTTTTAAAAAGTATAGTAAACTTAATCTGGTTCTTTCAAAATATATAATTACTGGCAAAGCTAATATGAAACTTGTTGGGATTATTAATACTGACAAAATTCTTAAGAAATTCTACTTCATTAAAGTTAACTAATTAAATATAAATTAATTTACCAGCTCATTAAACAATCTGGATAGAACTTCTATCTGGCAGTACTTCTTAGACATTTACTTTTTGAGAGGTATCACAAAAGCAATAATAACAACTATATATACATATTAAATTTTGTTTTGTTCTAATGCCAGTCTGACTGCATGCTAGTCATATCAGCTACAATCATGATTACTTTTAATTTAAAAATGTTTTCTTCTTATTTGGTATCTATCTTCTCTGCCCAGATGTGAAGAAATCCCTTGTGGTTTCATTACTGTCTTTTTCAAGATCTCTTTTTTTAACATCTCAAATTCTAAATATGCTTCATTCTCTTTCAATTCTATTTATAGGAGCAAAGTACAGATTTCATCTATATTATTCAGTTCCATAATAATTGTTTTGTTCTGCTGTGCATGGGGTCACTATGAGTCGGTTCCGACTTGATGGCACCTGACAACAACGACAACATTCAGTTCCAGAGCTCCGGTAACACAGTGGTTCGTATTCATTACGCTGCTAACCCAAAGGAGATTTATGTGGCAGTTGACTTCTGTAAAGATGTCCAGTCTCGGAAATAACATGGGGGTAGTTCTACTCTATCCTATAGGGTCGCTATGAGTCAGAACTAAGTAGATGGTAGTGTTTCTCACTGTTTACTCACTGTTTCAAAAAAGCATGCTATTCAACTTAACCAAGAATCTATCACCACGAAGAATAAAAACAGACCCTTATTTACCACTTCCTCCCATGGCACATTGCTGATTTTCTACCATACACCTTCATTTTGAAGTCAAATAGTCACATATATTATATATAATATAGTGAAACTCATAATATGTAGTAACATATGTACTAATACTTTTAAAGTCTTTGGCCAGTGATAAATGTATCAAGTATATTCATTAGCAATTAATTTAACATTTTTGAACTCAGATTCTCTAATACATTGCTTCTAATAAAAAATTCATGAAAGAATAACCTAGCTTGAAATTTAAGATTCTTTTTAATAATAGTAATATAAGTATTATTGAAGAAAATTAGGCAGGCTTAGCAGAACACAATTCCAGGATTTTATTTGTGATAGTGATATATCTGCTTATTGATATAGCTAGTCTCAAAAATAACAAAAAAAAAAAAACCCATAAACTTATATATCCTTATCAATAAGGGGGCTTTCAGAAAATAATACTAACATACAACATACAAGAATAAGTTTTGGGAATGAAAATCAATGATCAAATAATTCCATAGTTAAATTATCATCTCCTTGGCTTAGAATTTATTTTTTAATATTATAAATGACTAAAATATTCCTACATGTAATTGAAATATTTTTGGTGTTCTAGTTTACAATTGTGGTCTCCTGGTATGGCGCTGGAAGATAAGCACTAGACTGACAACCATAAGGTCGGCAGTTCAAACCCATCAGCTGCTCCTCAGAAACCCTATAGAGGGTTGCTATGAGCCAGAACCTGGCATCCTGGTGTAGCTCTGTAAGATAAGCACTGGACCACAAGTTTGGTTCAAACCCACAAGCCACTCCTCAGAAATCCTACACAGGGTCACCATGAGCCAGAACTAACTCAACAACATTTAACAACAGTTTACAATTAGGAGCTCTGGTAGTGTAGTGGGTCATAAACTGGGTTGCTAACCACAAGGTCAGCAGTGTGAATCTACCAATCACTCCACAGGAGGAAAATAAGACTTTCTGCGCTCACAAAAACTTTGGAAGCCCTATGTAGGGTTGCTATAACCACCGCCAGTTTACAACTGGTGTCCTTGGGTAGTGCAAAGGGTTAATTCACTCTACTAACCAAAGATGAGCAGTTCAAGTCTACTCAGAGGCACTTTGGGAGAAATGCATGGTAATCTACTTCTGAAAATATCAGCCAATGAAACATACTGAACACAGTTCTACTATGATACATATGAGGTTAATTATGAATTGGAATCAACTCAACAGCAACTGATGAGTTTAAAACTAGTCTTTTATCTATATTTCTTTATATCTTATATATGTTCCAATATATCTTACTGATTTCAAATCTGTATCAGTGAAATGAAAATGTGTTATTACCAGATCAAAAATATGATTTAAATAATGGTCTTTTCCAAAACAAATTTTTTTCCATATCCATGCCACAGTTTCAGGTAATAGATTAATATAATGTATTGTCACCTTTAGCTAAGTACCATGGTACCAAACCTTAGCAATCGCTACATAATGGAGCATAATCTATCTGATTATGTATTACAAATATATGTGTATTCATTATTTTGCTGACAATGGTTCTGTGGAACTTTTATGTAGGTAGAATTCTTGAGCTGCCTTGATAAATAGCTTCTTAGAAAAAAGTGAAAGCAACACATCTGAAATATGGTAAGTCTGCTATGTAACTGTTAAGACTGACTATAAGTATAATTACTACTGAAACTGTTAAAATAGATATAGATATAGATATATTTATAGATATATACATTTTACACTGGCTGGCCTATGTTTGTTGTATCTAGTTTCAAAGCAGTAGATATGTGTTTATTGGCTTCATGTTACTTATCACACTAGCTTCAATCTGTGGTATAAAAATCAACAGAAGTAAAGAACATTGTTGTTGTTGTTGTTAGGTGCCATCGAGTCGGTACTGACTATAGTGACCTTATGCACAGCAAAACAAAACACTGACCGATCCTGGGCCAACCTCACTACTGTTGCCACGCTTGAGTCCATCAATGCTGCCACTTGGCCAATCCATCTCATCAGGGGTATTAGAAACAGATATATTTTAAAAAAATTAGCCAAAGACCACTTAATCCTCATTTCTGGAAAATTAACATAAGATATACACTAATAAGCACTATACCTGGTATGGCACTATACCGTCAGCACTAGACTGAGAACCATAAGGTGAGCAGTTCAAATCTACCAGTTGCTCTTTGGAAACCCTATACAGGGTCAATATAAGTCAGAGTAGACTGGATGGCACTTCACAACAACAATATACTAATAAAGATATTTTTTTAGAGATGGAGCAATAGTTTTCAACATAAAATGTTTCTATATACCATTTATTATATGTATATTCATGTCCTCATTTTCCTAATAAAAAATCATTAATTAGAAAAATTAAAGTATCCATGTTACATTCATTACTATAATCTGTCAACTTTTAAATGATTCAAGATAGTGAAACAAAAAAGAAAGGCCTTTGCTAGCTATTTTCCTTTTCACCACTAGTCTTTTAAAATTCTAACAGTTGCAGTAATTCATTTTAAGAAATTTCAAAAGACTGCATACTGCATGAGTATTTGCAAGTCAAAAGCTGAGAAGAAGATTACAAAAACATCTAGAAGATGAAAAGCTTCATAGTACAAGTATTATCTTTCAATAATCAAAAATGTCACATAGAGGTCAATTAAGCACTTTGGAAATGGCAATACATTGTCACCATAACACTACCAAATAAAATAGGTGTGAGGTGATTAGATCATATTACTATTTTTTGAAAATAGATCAAGATAAAATATTTAAATTCGCTATTATGAAGGACACCGGGGATGTTTTACGAATCAAATCCTCCAACTTTCAGAAGGTCACAAATTATAATTCATGAAGTCACAGTTTTAAGTGTGGCCTCTTAACAATTTTCAAAAGTATACAAAACCATAGTACTTAATTTAAGCTCAGTACACAGAATAATTTCACATAGTGAAATTAGCACACTTGAAGTTCTAAAAGACAAAAGCTCCATTTTAGGGTTTTTCCCCTCCAAAATCACATGTAATATCAAAACCATAGAAAGTAAGCTGCTATTTGTAAGTGAAATCCACTATTCACAGACTAAGCATTAGTGCTCTTTACTACAATACTTCTGGTTTCCAGGCTCTATCATAGTAGGAGAGATTTAGATCAATAACTTTTCAAGAAAAAAACCTGGGTTAATTTACTTGGAATATTCATTTTATCATCAAGTCTTATTGCCTCTATTACCACTTCTACCAAGTCTGCAGCTTCCTTTTCATCCTTCAGCCACAACCTTATTCCTAGCCCTAGATTATTTTCCCCTAAATTACTGTACCTCATTCTCATAAGAGCTTCTCCAGATTAGCTGTAATTCCACTGCCAAAGTTATCTTCCTTCCTTGACATTTTTGTCTATGCCACCTACCTATTCTACTTGAGCTTTTCAAGGCCTTTGCATTGTATTTTAATTCTGTTTAAGAGAATCATCTTCACCTACATAATAATTTAGAAGGTTGCCACTGAATTTCAACTTCTTTTAAAAATGCTTCTTACCTCCTGTAAATGTACTAAATTTTCCCTTCAGGTAAAGCTCCATTCTATCTAAATATGGTATTTCTTTTGGATTTAGCCCCCAAATATTTACAAAGGTTAACTTACTTAGGCAATTTTAGTACAATAATTACATACACATTTCTTTGACTGTTTGCATATCAATGTTGTCTCACTGAACTGTAGGGATGCCAGAGTGGGCCTGCATCTTTTAAAGCACTCTACAGAATACCTATTTACTATATCACTTGACCAAGGCAAGATGATTCATTAAATGAAACTATTGTTGTTAAAGTGCCACTGAGTCGGTTTCTATTCATAGTGACCCTGTAGATGATTTCAGAGTCTGTAAATCTTTATGAGAGCGTCTGGTGGTCTCGAACTAACAACTTTGTGGTTTGCAGTTCCAGTGCTTATCCTACAGATAAGCACTACCCAAATAAAACTATTGCTGTTGTTAACTGCTGTCCAGTCAGTTCCAACTCAGTGACCTTGCACATGGTTTCCGAGGAGGAGCAGTTGGTGGGTTTGAACTGCTGACCTTACAGTTAGCAGTCCAGTGCTTATCCTATAGTATATAAGCAACAATTATTTTTAAAATCTCCATGGTTTAACTTTTAAACATCTCTACCCTTTCATTTCTGTGGACAGCTGATATATTTTGTTATCTATTAAACTTCATTTTACTATTCTATTAATTTTCAAAGCATGGTTGGAATTTAAAATGAATGTTGAAGGTTGATACATGTTACATAGCGTGATCGGATTCTTTAAAAAGCAGCAATGCCAACTCTTAAGAATTTAGAGGCACAACTAAATTTCTGTGCAAGCCACCAGTTTCAGCACCAAAAGAAGAGAACAGCGCACCTTCTGATTTGGGGGATGAGGGGATTCCCTTCCCTACAACTGGTTTAAACTAGTTTCTCTATCCCAGGGGCTTTCATAAAGGAAAATCCAATAGATCATAGTTAATATCTGGAAAGAATACCAGGGAAAGGCAATTCATTTGATTAAAAGTGAAAAAGGGACTTCGTAGATATCCCCTTTTCATAAAACTAAGCAGCTAAATTTTGGACTCAGAACAAAATATCCACCATCAATTGGAGTTCTACCTAATACTAAAATCAATTCTCATTCAATTTAGTACCTTCTCGAGCACCGTCTCAACTTGTCAGAATTTCACAAGAAAAAAAATCATTAAAAAAGAAGGGGCGTGAGGGTGGGAACACCAGGATTCCCGTCTATATCTTTTTCTAAAATCACATCACTGAAGTCTTGGATTTCCGTCACTCCGAACTAAACCCTGATTCCAAATATAGTTCTTTAACCCCCGCCTTGCCACACAATTACACACAAATCTTGCCAACTACAGAACCACAGCAGAAACCCCTACAAATCGACTTGCTATTCATCTTGGAAGTCAAGCCCTGCAGCAACTGCCTATCGCTGAACTGAGGGATATTACCCAAATACAACGCAACGGAATCAGACATGCAGAGCACACACGGCTTCCGTGAGCAAGGGAAAGGAGACCCGGGAAAAGTGAGCTGCTCACGAGCCTGGGGACCATCCGCCATGGGGGGAGGGGAGGCTCCCAGCAGGGAGGGGGGCAGAGGAGCCCGAATAGGGGATTCCTCCCTTGTCAAGTAAAATGCACTGGATCCCCTGCTGCAGCCGGTCTTTCCCAGTTAGGAAACCAAGAGGTAGGCAGAGGGCCCTTTCTCTGGAAGGCTGAATGCAGACACTTTCTGAGGTCCGGGCACAAGTCGATCCCCCACCTCCCAAGGGAGGCGAGGCGTGTCCCATGGGTGACTGAGGGGATGCCCGGCCTGCCAGGGGCAGCTTGAAGCAGAGTTCTCCTGAAGAACACCGGTGGCCAAGTCCATTCGACCGGTGCCCGGGATAAGCGTGGCCAGAGCTCCGCGGGGTCGCCGGTTGGGAGGAGGAGGGAGTGGAGATGGGATTCCCTCCTCTTTGGGATGTGCATAGGCGGAGGATGCGACCAGGCTAGCCGAGAGTGGCGTGCTTCGCACGGCGAAGTCGGGATCCCGCTGCCGGCAAAGGCAGCGCGGAGCCCCGCAGAGCCGGCCCCTCGATCCCCGGGGGCCAGGGACTTCGGCAGCGAAGAAGCAGGGGTCTGACATCCCACGGGGCCGGCCCAGCTCCCGGGGAAATCCGCGGGAACACCCCAACCTCCGACAGCTTTCGGCAGTTGTAAAACGCACCCCCCGCGCCCCCTCCTCAGTCTGCCCTCCTGAGAGGCCGCAGAGCCGGGCCACTACAGCGAAATGCCTGAGCCAGGTTAGGGACAGCGGCCGCAGCATTCCTGGATCTCCTTCCCCAGTTACCTGTGAGGACTCCGACACGGATTTGATGATCGTGGTTAGTGAGGATCATTCCCTCGGTCGCCATGTTTCCCAGCGCAGTCACCGCACTGACAGGAGCCGGGAGAAGCCGGAGCCCGGAACGCGCGGGCCGGGAGCGCGCTCACCTCGGAGAGCGCGAGAGCGAGGGCGCCCGGTGAGCGCGTGGCGAGAGGGGAAGGAGGGGGAGGCGGCCGAGAGGTTTACCGCCTGCGCAGGGGAGAAGCCGGACCGAGAGTGCGCGAGTCCGCCTGAGGGGGCGGAGCCAGGGAGCGCGACCCCGAGTCCGGGTCGGAGGCAGTGAACTGGGGGTTGGGGACTCGAAAACCGCACGGGGAGAGCTCGCGGAGGCGGACGAGCGAGGCCTGACAGAGACCAAAGCCGCTCAGAGGGGAGCGAGACACCTAGAAAAGCTAGATGACAAGAGATAGAGGAGAAAGGAGAGCACACGCTCCGGAGGTTGCGGGGGTGGCCTCAGTCACGGGGCGGAGCTACACTCTGAGTCGTGGAACTCGTGGAAAGCTCGGTTGCGGAGTTTGGGGGAGTGGAAAGGATCGGGCCCAGCCAGAGCAGGGGTGGGGGGGAAGGGGGGGCGGGAATTGCGCCTCGGTGCGCGAGTAGCGCCGGATTGGCTAGGAGAACGCGGAGCGGGTGCGCGCGAGACACGAATGCAGCCTCAGCCCCAGACAGAAGCAATCCCCTGCCGAGTTTGCCTACAGTCTATAATCAGCCGCTGGGAGCTAGCTCTCCTGGGCAGCCGAGCCACTATCTGGAGGGGGCCCGGGAGGATGGCTCAACATGCCCAGTCTCTTCATAGCTCTCGGGAGCAACCGGCCGCCTCCCCCGAAGGCACCGGGGAACCTGGAGGTAGCTTCGAAAGCTGCGTGGGTGACACAGAACAGCAGCTACTGTGACAGAGCTCGCCGTGGGCGAAGAAGGAGGTATCCTGTCCCGCCTAACCTTAGCCTCCTGCTTCCTATATCAGCGCTCTGAGCCGGGGCATTTCCTCTTCTCCAGAGCTTTAAAATGCCATCTCCTAGTGAGTAGTAGCTCTCCAGCCCAGCTTAGGGATTTGCGGTCCGGCATTGGAGTGGAGATCTCTCGCTTCTCCCGGGTTAGCCCCATGGCTTCTGGCCTTAAACCTTCACCGCCACGATCGCGGTGTTTAGATGAAAAGCACAAATCCACTTAGAGAAAGAGAAGGACACGTTGCTCCCACCTGAACCACAGTCTCAAAACTGGAAATACAATCCAGGCCATAGCAACTGACTTTCATTTCAGTAAATACGGGATATTATTTTACCATAGAAAATAGCTTTTAATGCCATTTATGTGCCTTCCTTATTAAGCATCTGTAGCTATTTTGTGTCAGGTTGTTACCCCCTTTCTGGCCCTTCTCAACTTCTGAATTAAATTGATAGATAAATATGTGTGTGTGTGTGTGTGTGTGTGTGTGTATTCTCCATCCCTTCTTTTCTCAGCCTTGGTGAAACCTAGAAGCATAAAGTTGAAAAGCCAAGTGAAGTGTCAAAAAACTGTATAATTTTCAGAGTTCATACACAAAACCTCAGAGTTACTTCGCTAGTTGTGAGTTTTGTACTGCTCCCGTTGGAATGTAAAGAAGATTCTGTGAATCTAAAGATTCATTTTAAATAATGGGAAGTACAAAAGAGATGATGGATGCAATTGAAGTAGGATAAATCAGTTAAATACTTTTTGAGTATGTGTATTCCTGGAATTTTTGACAGTGGATTAAAAATTGAAGCCATGTCATGAACTCATTTCCTAAAGTAAAATGTCACCATTAAATCTCCTGGCCAAGGGATTCTTAACTAGATTCAAATTAGAGATAATAGGTGCGATATTATATCTAACAGAATGGGTGTCCTTATGTCAAGCTAAACTGAAGAGCAAAGCGTTAGTTACCTTATTACCTTTCTTCTTGTTGTTAAGTGCCATTGAGTCGGTTCCGACCCATAGCAACCCTGAACAGGGTTTCCAAGGCTGTAAATCTTTACGGGAGCAGAAAGCCTCATCTAAACTATGTTTATTCTCTACTGTTGACATCAATGAGAATTATGGCAACTCCATGTGTTGTGGAGTAGAAATGCTTTGTAGGATTGTCTTGATTTATCCTATTTATTTTTTTAAACCACTCAGGCATATATAATAATTTACATCTCCAAAGGCACTTTCTGCAAGCCTGCCTCCTGGCCACCAGCTCTTAGTCCGTGAATCTAGATTTCTCAGCCACTCCCCCTCTCCATTCCCCCACCTCTACCTCCATCTCTGGCACTGCTGCTTCTCTGGATAAGGTCCCACATTCTGCTTGTGCGCTTCTCCATGGTCCTAGGGTCCTCTGTCTCTGGACTGTAAGATTAACCACTCCCCTGTTTCTGTTACAAAACTTCTACCTTTACAATTGTGAGTCACAATTAGTCATGATAACAGCTATTCACTATTGAATCTTATGAATCTTATCCCCATCTCTATTCACTAAACCCATCTAGACAGGAAGACAGCTATTCAGTGGGGACTCTTTCTTTTCCCCCCATACTCTCAAACTAAACTCCCTCTTGAAGTGCCTTTATCACCACCTCATTTTAGGTAGCCAATGTCTAAGTTGCCCATCCCTATCTACCCTGTGTACAGAGGGGATAGCATTGATACTTGATGTGAAGACTCTTTCCCTCTCTGTTGGTATTTAGAGTAACTACTGCTCTGAGT
>NW_006408739.1:2131014-2139042 GCF_000296735.1 Chrysochloris asiatica
TAGCTCTTTCCTGACTTCTTCCTTATTTTTCTCAACTCCATTATATAGTGTTTTGATACATTTTATAATCATTTTTCTGAATTCCTTCTCGCATTTTCAAAGCCTGCCCATCTTCCAGTATGGAGTGTAGGTCTACTTCCAGCTCATTTGCCTCAGTCACTCTATCTCGCTTCTGGACATGTTCAGATATGGTCATCTGCTTCTGTTTTTTGGGCATATTCAGGGGTTATCTGTGGCCTTAATGCTTAAATGGGTGTGTATTTTGGTATTTTTTATGCTTTCTGATTGCCTCCAGGTAGATGTGATCAGGAAATGGGCTTCCCTTTCACTCTTCTTCTTGAGAAATTTCAAGATGCCACTGTTGGTCATTTTGATGTAACTTAGGATTTAATTTTCGGCCTGTTTCCTTTTTTGTCTACCTGTGCCACTCCACAATCCCCGTTCAGGCCTTTTTTTCTAGTTATAAACAGTTCAGGGCCAGCTTAGGCCTTTTGGTTTTAAGTGGAAACTGTCTCTTTAAATTTTGAGGAGATCTGTGTGCGTGCATAGTAGAACCCTCTGAGGGTGGGACTGGGGTGTCCACTAGCTCAGGTACCCCTATAGTCACCAGAATGGAGGTGTGCAGACAAGCAAGGGACCAATGAACAGATACCAAAGGAAAAGAATGTCCACACCTTTATCTCCGTGGTTCTGTCAGGCATCCGTGGTTGCTTTGTCTCTCCCAAAATGGTGGCTCCTGAGTGTCTTGAATTAGAAAGCAATGGATTTCTTGCTTCTGCTACAAATTCCCCTAGCTGTAAGCCTTCCAACCTTCTAAATATTCCTTTATATGTGGTTCAGAGTTCTGGGACCATCCCCTGAACTTGCTTGGTCCTGTATTCTTTGTTGTTGCTGATGGAGCGCCTTACTGCACTTCCACCCAATCCACCATCTTGTATGTTCTTCCCTTGGTTTATTCTTAATGGGAGTAGATCTTTAGGGATTTCTACTGAGACACCACTGGATAGTTTCAAACCATCAGTCTTCAGCTGCTCAGGCTAGTTGTTGATGCTAAGTGCCATCGAGTGGGTTCCAACTCATAGTGACGCTGTATAAACTTTCCAAGGCTGTAAATCTTTGTGGGAGCCGAAAGTGTCATCTTTCTCCCGGAGAGTTGCTGGTGGGCTTGAACCACCAATCTTGTGATTCAGAGTCCAGTGCTTATACTACAAACCACTTGTGCCACCAGGGCTGCCTTTTACTCTCTACGACACCCTCAAATATGATATTTGAAAAATGTCGTGAATTTTTAGGAAGATAAATTCTAAACCTGCCCACTAGCAGCTTCTGTGACTTTAACCAAGAATCAGCCATTTTCTTCAAAACCTTTAAAGTGGTGGACCAAAACATCCCTTCAACTTAGAATATTCTATAATTCTTCAGGGGAACAAATTAGAACAAATCAATCGTCAGGTCCAGGGACCAACGGTCTGCATTTATTAAAACAATAATGACACTCCTACAACTAAATAACAAAAAAAAATTAAAGACCTTTAAAAAAAAATGGGCAAAGAACTTTAATAGACGTTTCTCCAAAGAAGATGTACAAATGGCCAATGAGCACTTGAAAAAATGCTCAACTTCAGTCTTGTTGTTAATTACTGTCAAGTTGGTTATGACTCACAGCAACCTTGTACAGGGTTTTTAAAGAACGGCTGGTAGGTTTGAACTGCTGACTTTGTTCTTAGCAGTCCAGTGCTTGTCCTACAGAACCACACCATACTCAACCTCATTAGTCATTTTAAAAACCCACTGCCGTTGACTCAGTTCAGACTCAGTTGCTCTGTAGGGCCCAGTAGAATTGTGCCATAAGGTTTCTAAAGGAACAGACTGCTAACTCTTAATGGGTTCAAACTACTGACCCGACTCAGCATCCAAGCTCTTAACTACTGTCACCAGGACTCTGCACTAGTTCTTGTTGTTAAGTGCCATCAAGTCACTTTTGACTCAGCAATCCTGCACAGGGTTTCCAAGAAGCAGCTGCTTATGGGGTTAATTAGGGAAGTAACACAATTCAGGATCAGGAAAGACTTGTGATTCAGTTCTCTTTCTCAGCTGAACCTACAGGCAGGCCTCTCCCTGACCCTCAGCCTGTCTGCCCCTTGGACCTTTGGAACCAGCCCAGCCTCAGCCCTGCTAAGGCAAGTGTTAGAAACCTCTTTTGTCTGCTATCAGGCCTCCTACCTGAAGGTACTCAGCTCTCTCGTTCCTTGGGTCAATGAGTCTAGCTCCACGAAGTGCCCAGAAACATGCCCCTCTACCTTCCCAAAGACAGTGTCCTCACACTGGGGGTCAAGAAGGCCACTGCATTGTATCCCTCTGCTCTGGTGCCACTTACACCTGTCTTCTAGACCTAGGAGATTCTCAACACAGAGACCCTGGGACCAAAGGACACACTTCATTCCCATCTCTTCTTGGTGAAGAACCCCACACCCACATTGTGTTCTTGTTACA
Source organism: Chrysochloris asiatica (assembly GCF_000296735.1). Classification (NCBI taxonomy): domain Eukaryota; kingdom Metazoa; phylum Chordata; class Mammalia; order Afrosoricida; family Chrysochloridae; genus Chrysochloris; species Chrysochloris asiatica. Next base: position 2,133,508 of record NW_006408739.1, read on the forward strand.
TTTCTTCCCTGGTCCCTCTCGCTCTTTTGGGGGCTAAAGAATTAGTCCCACCAAGTCGCTGCTTCTCAGTCACACACGAACAATAAGCCTTCACATAGAATTTATTGCAAAGTAAAAGCATGAGAGAGAAAAGCAGGTTTTTCTCTGCAAGTGGAGTATCTCTGGTAGCAGTAGGGAGCACAGATTAGATGAGGTTAAAGAGAAAGTACATGTCAAAGAGAGAAGCAGATCTATCTCTGTGAAGAGAAGACATTTTGGGCTTGGGGTACATTGGCTTGTAAAGGTATGGGGTCCATTTCTTGTGGGGTGAGCTAATACATATCAATAAGGAGGAGTGGTATGATGAATATTCATGGTTTTTTTAGTAGAAAGGCACAGGCTTCTTGGAAATGGGCACCTTCTGCAGATGTCAGCTTTAGGCACTATCTTCGTAAGTCATCTGCCTGCGACCAGCTACTTCTATCAGAGTTTCAGGTTCTGATATCCCTATCTCTGTCTCCAGGCTATTCTTCTCCGTGTTATTCTTATTGTTGGCCTAAAGATGTCCTCTCCCCTTTCAGAGGGAGCCAGGATAAGAGATGCCCAGGGTCCCAGGGGTCCTAACTTGTCCCTGACATTTCCCCCCTGAGGAGAGAGGAACCTCAAAATCTTTTGGGGAATGGGATGTAGACTCTGTCCACCTGCTTGTTGCTGATTTGAGGCAATGAGTGGTTGAGGTTCCAACTCCTCCTCCTACACTCTCCCTATATAGAGAGTTCTTATTCCCTGGGAGCAAGAGGCTATGAAGGCAGGAGACCTTCATAGCTCATCGCCAATTGACAGAAAAACATTGACTTTCGGTGACAAATCATTGACTGTTATCAAGACATTGTAACTTATAGCAGCCCAATGAACAATAGAAAAAAACACTTCTCAGTCCTGTACCATCCTCAAAAGCATTGTCATGTTTGAGCCCACTATTGCAGCCATTGTGTCAATCCATCTTATTGAGTGAGAACCTTCATCTTTTTAACTAACCCTCTACTTTACCAAGTGTGATGTCGTTCTCCTGGAGCTGGACTCTCCTAATAACATATCCAAAGTACATAAAATTTACTCTTGCCATTCTCGATTCTTAGGCACATTCTAGCTGTTCTTCTTCCAAGACAGATTTGTTCATTCTTTCTCTAGTCCATGGTATATTCAATATAAGAAGAACAGTAACACTAGCAAAATATTCACAGCTTAGAATAATAACCAACCATTTGAAATCAAAAGGGCAGCATTTACCCAAGGACAAAGTTCAGAAGAATTAAGAAAGAAGGAAGAATGGAAGCAGGGAACATAAGGAGGCAGTAAGACAAATTATAGTGAGGGGATTGTAATCGATGAGATGAGCAAAATGAGTATAAATTGTTGAATATAAAACTGATGATCTGCTCTGTAAACTTTCAACCCAATTCACAATAAAAAGTTTTTTTTAAATACCATGACTTGGGTCAGGTACACCTTAGTCCTCAAAGTGACATCTTTAAAAAGGTCTTTTGCAGCAGATTTGCCCAAACAATATGTTCTCTGATTTTTGTACTGTTTCCATTGACATTGATTATGGATCCAAGCAAAATGAAACCTTTTAACAGCTTTAATATTTTTTCCTTTTCTTACGATGTCTACCAAAGACTCCACACAACATCTCTATCTGCCACTTCCATTTCAAGAACCATTGAAACAACCAGATATACGGCAGAGTGGCTTGCACAACAATCTGAACTTTTTGCAGAGCCTTTTCATGTTATAAACCCCACTCAAATCTAGCAGCTTTCTGAATCACTTAATAAATAGGCCTGAGTAGCATTCTCAAATGAGGGATCTGTTGCCTCTAAAATCCAAAGAGGTCCACCAGGCATTGTAGTTGTTGTTGCTGTTGTTATGTGCCGTGGAGTCGATTCCGACTCATAGCAACCCTGTACTGGGTTTCCGAGGCTCTAAATCTTTATGGAGCAGGAAGCCTCATCTTTCTCCTGCAAAACAGCTGATAGTTTCGAACTGTTGTCCCTGAGGTTTGCAGCCCGATTCATAATAGGGGCCAAATGTAACAACTTATTCTTCACTTTATAAGGAGTATCTCAACATGCCCCACACCTAGAAATTTCACTTCACTTTATAAGGAGTATCTCAACATGCCCCACACCTAGAAATTTCACTTATATGGAAGTCACCTCCAATTTGTCGGATTTAATTTCCCACTCCCCAACGAGATGGATTGGCCAGGTGGCAGCATCGATGGACTCGAGTGTGGCAACAATCGTGAGGTTGGCCCAGGATCGGGAATTGTGTCATTCTGACATGCATAGGGTCGCTATGAATCGATACCAACTTGATGGCACCTAACAACAACAACTAGCACACAAACTAATGGTGTGCCACTGTAGCATAAGCACTGGACTACTAATCACAGGTTGGCAGTTCAAACCTACCAGTCACTCCTTGGAAACCCTGTGCAGGGTTGCTATGAGAACCAGCTCAACAATAACAAAAACACACAAATGTCTTACAGATAAGTCTACAGTCATTGATACTTCTTCTTTACTAGATTCAACCTAATGTAATAGATCAGTGTAGTTTCTTATTGTAGGGAAAGGTGAGCAATATCCCTACAGACTAAATTATGACATAGGGCTGGAGAGTTGAAATATTTCTGAAGTAGAACAGTGAAGGTATATTGCTGGTCTTGCTAGCTGAAGACAAATTACTTCTGGTGATCCTTTGAAACTAGAATCAAGAAAAAAGGCATTGGCCAGCTCAATAGCTGCATACCAGATCTGGAACAGCACTGCAATTGGAATGACCACCTAGTTAAATTTACAATGAGCCACAGTCATTCTCCAAGATCCATTTGAATTTGTGTGTGTGTGTGTGTGCAAAGGTAGTAGGTAAATTGAGTGAATATGTGGTAGAAATCACCACCGCTGTATCCCTGTATCATTCAAGTTCTATATGGTGGCAGTAATCTCTACAGCCCGTCTAGGGATGCTGTATGACTTTTGGTTTACTATTTTCCTACATAAGGGCAATTCTAATGCCTTCTACTTGTCTTTTCCTATCATAGTAATAGCCTTTATTCCACAAGTCAGGGATACAATGCTAGTTGCTGAGCATATCTATCCCAATTATGCATTCTTGAACTGGTAAAATTACTACAGGATGAGTTCAGGGACTAACTGGACTCCTGTGAGATTGATCTGAGCTAAGACTCCACTAGCAACCTGACTTCCATACGCCTCTGCTCTGACTGGTGGGCTATCAGTTGGGTTTCCTGGAATTAGTGTCAGTAATACCGAAAAGTCTGATTATTTCTTTTTTTTTCACAGTAAACAGTCACTCTTGTAAAAAGCCATAGATTCCTTTGGAGGAGAAAGAGTAACAATATAAATTTTTGGTAGTGCAGTGGTATCCTTAAGCAAATCTGGTCTCCCTTCATTCAAGGGACCTTTGGCATGTAAACTGACTGAAGTCTAGAAATTGATTGAGGAGCCATTACTCTGTTCTGGTGATTCAAGAGGCTACATGATGTGTCATGATGTGATCATGCTAACAGTTAATGGAATGTGTGCTTGTTTATTTTATTTACAAGAGAATTTTAATGTATTTTCAAATATTGATAGCTACAACCCACATAAACAAAATCTTTTTGGAGACTTCAACCTTTTGAGAGTATGGAAGGGTCCTAAAAGACTTATTTTGAGAACTATAGATTTAGGTTATGTGTCTATTCCTGAACCACTTACTGAAGCAAGGGGAGTCGCAATTTCTGTTTGGTTAGACTTAGATCACATACTAACCCAGATGATGACCAGCTATAGCCCTATAAATGGACTGAATCTGAGGCAGGATGAGTCTGTGTACCACATGCCAAGCTAGTACCTTGAGAGCTTAGCAGTTAGTTATACTTGTCTTATAGACCACTCTTGATCACCATCAGTGCTTTAAATTATTATTTTATGAGGGATTCATTTTATGTTTTTAATACCACCTGTATTGTCTGGTGAATATATTAATATTCGTCAGCAGGTAGGGAAATGTCCCAGGAATGTCCTGACAATTCTCAAATACACAAGGTCACCCCTTGTTTATATGGCTGCTTACTTGGTAAAAAAAAAAAATAACCATAAATAAAGGTTTGATTTCTAAAAACAAAACATAAAACAATGCACCCATTCTTTAATTCAAAGAAAGAATACATCATAGGGAAGGGGAAGAACATTTCTAGAAGGAAAGATCATCAGATTATTGAAAGGAAAGTGAGATTTGTTCAATGGAAAAATAAATTATTAAATTCAATGGAAAAATATTAAGAAAAGATAGTTCAAAGCTTATAAATGACATGGATTAAGTCAGACTGAACTAAAAAAAAAAAAATGTAAGCATCATGCTTTTCTTAAATTATTGGTTTTCATTTAACTAAAACTTAGCTTAAAACCCAACTTCTACAGATTAAGTATTGTATTCTCTATAAAAATAATGTACAAAATAGAAATTATTTTGTTAAACTAAGTAATTTCATCTTTCCTAAAATTGCCTAATCTGCTCATCTGTAAGTTTGTCTTACTGGGGTGGCTTGTGAGTTGCTGTGATTCTGAAAGTTATGCCACTGGTATGTTAAATAGCAGCAGGGTCACGCATGGTGTAAAGACAGACTAGGAAGAAGGAGTGACGAACTACCGAATATTTAGTCACCGAAAACCTTATGAATAGCAGAGAAACACTGTCAGATATAGTGCCGGAAAATGAGCCCCTCAGGTTGGATGGCACTCAAAATGCGACTGGGGAAGAGCTGCCTCCTCAAAGTAGAGTTGACCATCATGATGCAAATGGAGTAAAGCCATGGGACAAAAGCCCATGGGACCTTCATTTCCTGATGGGGCACAACTCAAAATGAAGAGAAACAGCTGTAAACATCCATTGAAAATTGGAACATGGTACGTACGAAGTATGAATCTGGGAAAATTGGAAGTTGTCAAAAATGAAATGGAACACATAAACATCGATATCTTTGGCATTAATGAGCTGAAATCTACTGGTATTGGCCATTTTGAATATGATGAACACATGGTTTAGTATGCAGGAAATGACAAATTGAAGATGAATGGTGTTGCATTCATCATCAAAAAGAACATATGCAGATCAGTCATGAGGTACAACACTGTCTGTGGTAGGATAATATCCATGAACCTACAGGAAAGCCCAGTTAATACCACTATTATTCAAATTTACGCACCAACCACTAAAGCCAGTGATAATGAAATAGAAGAATTCCACCAACTTCTTCAATCTTAAATTGATCAAACATGCAATCAAGATGTATTGATCATTACTGGTGATTGGAATACAAAGGTTGGGAGCAAAGAGGAAGGATCAGTAGTTGGAAAATATGGCCTTGGTGATAGAAATATTGCTGGAGAACAAATGATAGAATTCTGCAAAAACAATGATTTGTTCATGTCAAATACCTTTTTTAGACAGCATAAGAGATAATTATACACATAGACCTCACCA